>NW_028301715.1:0-303030 GCF_037042655.1 Diuraphis noxia | reverse complement strand
TACAATACATTTGGGTGAATACAAAAAATAGAAAAAAAATTTTGAAATACGGGTGATGGATCCGCTAAATATCGTCTTAAGTCATTTCTATTAAACTAATCATACTTTTTATATTTTTAACGTTAAGTTCACATTATTTTACATCTAAAACACGTGTTTACAATACATTTGGGTGAATACAAAAAATAGAAAAAAAATTTGGGAAAAAATTTGGTAAAAAATGGTGATAATTCCGCAAAATATCGTTTAAAGTCATTTGTATTGAACTAATCATACTTTTTATATTTTTATCGTGAAGTTCACATTATTTTACATCTAAAACACGTATTTACAATACATTTGGGTGAATACAAAAAATAGAAAAAAAATAGAAAAAAAATTTAGTAAAAAATGGTGATAATTCCGCTAAATATCGTTTAAAGTCATTTGTATTGAACTAATCATACTTTTTATATTTTTATCGTTAAGTTCACATTATTTTACATCTAAAACACGTATTTACAATACATTTGGGTGAATACAAAAAATAGAAAAAAAATTTGGGAAAAAATTGGGTAAAAAATGGTGATAATTCCGCTAAATATCGTTTAAAGTCATTTGTATTGAACTAATCATACTTTTTATATTTTTATCGTTAAGTTCACATAATTTTACATCTAAAACACGTCTTTACAATACATTTGGGTGAATATAAAAGGTCGTAAAAAAATTTTGAAATACGGGTGATGGATCCGCTAAATATCGTCTTAAGTCATTTCTATTAAACTAATCATACTTTTTATATTTTTAACGTTAAGTTCACATTATTTTACATCTAAAACACGTGTTTACAATACATTTGGGTGAATACAAAAAATAGAAAAAAAATTTTGAAATACGGGTGATGGATCCGCTAAATATCGTCTTAAGTCATTTCTATTAAACTAATCATACTTTTTATATTTTTAACGTTAAGTTCACATTATTTTACATCTAAAACACGTGTTTACAATACATTTGGGTGAATACAAAAAATAGAAAAAAAAATTTGGGAAAAAATTTGGTAAAAAATGGTGATAATTCCGCAAAATATCGTTTAAAGTCATTTGTATTGAACTAATCATACTTTTTATATTTTTATCGTGAAGTTCACATTATTTTACATCTAAAACACGTATTTACAATACATTTGGGTGAATACAAAAAATAGAAAAAAAATAGAAAAAAAATTTAGTAAAAAATGGTGATAATTCCGCTAAATATCGTTTAAAGTCATTTGTATTGAACTAATCATACTTTTTATATTTTTATCGTTAAGTTCACATTATTTTACATCTAAAACACGTATTTACAATACATTTGGGTGAGTACAAAAAATAGAAAAAAAATTTGGGAAAAAATTTGGTAAAAAATGGTGATAATTCCGCTAAATATCGTTTAAAGTCATTTGTATTGAACTAATCATAGTATTTATATTTTTATCGTTAAGTTCACATTATTTTACATCTAAAACACGTCTTTACAATACATTTGGGTGAATATAAAAGGTCGTAAAAAAATTTTGAAATACAGGTGATGAATCCGCTAAATATCGTCTTAAGTCATTTCTATTAAACTAATCATACTTTTTATATTTTTAACGTTAAGTTCACATTATTTTACATCTAAAACACGTGTTTACATTACATTTGGGTGAATACAAAAAATTGAAAAAAAATTTGGTAAAAAATGGTGATAATTCCGCTAAATATCGTTTAAAGTCATTTGTATTGAACTAATCATACTTTTTATATTTTTATCGTTAATTTCACATTATTTTACATCTAAAACACGTATTTACAATACATTTGGGTGAATACAAAAAATAGAAAAAAAATTTGGGAAAAAATTTGGTAAAAAATGGTGATAATTCCGCTAAATATCGTTTAAAGTCATTTGTATTGAACTAATCATACTTTTTATATTTTTATCGTTAAGTTCACATAATTTTACATCTAAAACACGTCTTTACAATACATTTGGGTGAATATAAAAGGTCGTAAAAAAATTTTGAAATACGGGTGATGGATCCGCTAAATATCGTCTTAAGTCATTTCTATTAAACTAATCATACTTTTTATATTTTTAACGTTAAGTTCACATTATTTTACATCTAAAACACGTGTTTACAATACATTTGGGTGAATACAAAAAATAGAAAAAAAATTTGGTAAAAAATGGTGATAATTCCGCTAAATATCGTTTAAAGTCATTTGTATTGAACTAATCATACTTTTCATATTTTTATCGTTAAGTTCACATTATTTTACATCTAAAACACGTATTTACAATACATTTGGGTGAATACAAAAGGTCGTAAAAAAATTTTGAAATACGGGTGATGGATCCGCTAAATATCGTCTTAAGTCATTTCTATTAAACTAATCATACTTTTTATATTTTTAACGTTAAGTTCACATTATTTTACATCTAAAACACGTGTTTACAATACATTTGGGTGAATACAAAAAATAGAAAAAAAATTTGGTAAAAAATGGTGATAATTCCGATAAATATCGTTTAAAGTCATTTGTATTGAACTAATCATACTTTTTATATTTTTATCGTTAAGTTCACATAATTTTACATCTAAAACACGTCTTTACAATACATTTGGGTGAATATAAAAGGTCGTAAAAAAATTTTGAAATACAGGTGATGAATCCGCTAAATATCGTCTTAAGTCATTTCTATTAAACTAATCATACTTTTTATATTTTTAACGTTAAGTTCACATTATTTCACATCTAAAACACGTGTTTACAATACATTTGGGTGAATACAAAAAATAGAAAAAAAAATTTGGGAAAAAATTGGGTAAAAAATGGTGATAATTCCGCTAAATATCGTTTAAAGTCATTTGTATTGAACTAATCATACTTTTTATATTTTTATCGTTAAGTTCACATAATTTTACATCTAAAACACGTCTTTACAATACATTTGGGTGAATATAAAAGGTCGTAAAAAAATTTTGAAATACGGGTGATGGATCCGCTAAATATCGTCTTAAGTCATTTCTATTAAACTAATCATACTTTTTATATTTTTAACGTTAAGTTCACATTATTTTACATCTAAAACACGTGTTTACAATACATTTGGGTGAATACAAAAAATAGAAAAAAAATTTGGGAAAAAATTGGGTAAAAAATGGTGATAATTCCGCTAAATATCGTTTAAAGTCATTTGTATTGAACTAATCATACTTTTTATATTTTTATCGTTAAGTTCACATTATTTTACATCTAAAACACGTATTTACAATACATTTGGGTGAATACAAAAAATAGAAAAAAAATTTGGGAAAAAATTTGGTAAAAAATGGTGATAATTCCGCTAAATATCGTTTAAAGTCATTTGTATTGAACTAATCATACTTTTTATATTTTTATCGTTAAGTTCACATTATTTTACATCTAAAACACGTATTTACAATACATTTGGGTGAATACAAAAAATAGAAAAAAAATTTGGGAAAAAATTGGGTAAAAAATGGTGATAATTCCGCTAAATATCGTTTAAAGTCATTTGTATTGAACTAATCATACTTTTTATATTTTTATCGTTAAGTTCACATAATTTTACATCTAAAACACGTCTTTACAATACATTTGGGTGAATATAAAAGGTCGTAAAAAAATTTTGAAATACGGGTGATGGATCCGCTAAATATCGTCTTAAGTCATTTCTATTAAACTAATCATACTTTTTATATTTTTAACGTTAAGTTCACATTATTTTACATCTAAAAAACGTGTTTACAATACATTTGGGTGAATACAAAAAATAGAAAAAAAATTTGGGAAAAAATTTGGTAAAAAATGGTGATAATTCCGCTAAATATCGTTTAAAGTCATTTGTATTGAACTAATCATACTTTTTATATTTTTATCGTTAAGTTCACATTATTTTACATCTAAAACACGTCTTTACAATACATTTGGGTGAATATAAAAGGTCGTAAAAAAATTTTGAAATACAGGTGATGAATCCGCTAAATATCGTCTTAAGTCATTTCTATTAAACTAATCATACTTTTTTATATTTTTAACGTTAAGTTCACATTATTTTACATCTAAAACACGTGTTTACAATACATTTGGGTGAATACAAAAAATAGAAAAAAAATTTGGTAAAAAATGGTGATAATTCCGCTAAATATCGTTTAAAGTCATTTGTATTGAACTAATCATACTTTTCATATTTTTATCGTTAAGTTCACATTATTTTACATCTAAAACACGTATTTACAATACATTTGGGTGAATACAAAAAATAGAAAAAAAATTTGGGAAAAAATTGGGTAAGAAATGGTGATAATTCCGCTAAATATCGTTTAAAGTCATTTGTATTGAACTAATCATACTTTTTATATTTTTATCGTTAAGTTCTCATAATTTTACATCTAAAACACGTCTTTACAATACATTTGGGTGAATATAAAAGGTCGTAAAAAAATTTTGAAATACAGGTGATGAATCCGCTAAATATCGTCTTAAGTCATTTCTATTAAACTAATCATACTTTTTATATTTTTAACGTTAAGTTCACATTATTTTACATCTAAAACACGTGTTTACAATACATTTGGGTGAATACAAAAAATAGAAAAAAAATTTGGTAAAAAATGGTGATAATTCCGCTAAATATCGTTTAAAGTCATTTGTATTGAACTAATCATACTTTTTATATTTTTATCGTTAAGTTCACATTATTTTACATCTAAAACACGTCTTTACAATACATTTGGGTGAATATAAAAGGTCGTAAAAAAATTTTGAAATACAGGTGATGAATCCGCTAAATATCGTCTTAAGTCATTTCTATTAAACTAATCATACTTTTTATATTTTTAACGTTAAGTTCACATTATTTTACATCTAAAACACGTGTTTACAATACATTTGGGTGAATACAAAAAATAGAAAAAAAAATTTGGGAAAAAATTGGGTAAAAAATGGTGATAATTCCGCTAAATATCGTTTAAAGTCATTTGTATTGAATTAATCATACTTTTTATATTTTTATCGTTAAGTTCACATAATTTTACATCTAAAACACGTCTTTACAATACATTTGGGTGAATATAAAAGGTCGTAAAAAATTTTTGAAATACAGGTGATGAATCCGCTAAATATCGTCTTAAGTCATTTCTATTAAACTAATCATACTTTTTACATTTTTAACGTTAAGTTCACATTATTTTACATCTAAAACACGTGTTTACAATACATTTGGGTGAATACAAAAAATAGAAAAAAAATTTGGGAAAAAATTGGGTAAAAAATGGTGATAATTCCGCTAAATATCGTTTAAAGTCATTTGTATTGAACTAATCATACTTTTTATATTTTTATCGTTAAGTTCACATTATTTTACATCTAAAACACGTATTTACAATACATTTGGGTGAATACAAAAAATAGAAAAAAAATTTGGGAAAAAATTTGGTAAAAAATGGTGATAATTCCGCTAAATATCGTTTAAAGTCATTTGTATTGAACTAATCATACTTTTTATATTTTTAACGTTAAGTTCACATTATTTTACATCTAAAAAACGTGTTTACAATACATTTGGGTGAATACAAAAAATAGAAAAAAAATTTGGGAAAAAATTTGGTAAAAAATGGTGATAATTCCGCTAAATATCGTTTAAAGTCATTTGTATTGAACTAATCATACTTTTTATATTTTTATCGTTAAGTTCACATTATTTTACATCTAAAACACGTCTTTACAATACATTTGGGTGAATATAAAAGGTCGTAAAAAAATTTTGAAATACAGGTGATGAATCCGCTAAATATCGTCTTAAGTCATTTCTATTAAAATAATCATACTTTTTTATATTTTTAACGTTAAGTTCACATTATTTTACATCTAAAACACGTGTTTACAATACATTTGGGTGAATACATAAAATAGAAAAAAAATTTGGGAAAAAATTGGGTAAAAAATGGTGATAATTCCGCTAAATATCGTTTAAAGTCATTTGTATTGAACTAATCATACTTTTTATATTTTTATCGTTAAGTTCACATTATTTTACATCTAAAACACGTCTTTACAATACATTTGGGTGAATATAAAAGGTCGTAAAAAAATTTTGAAATACGGGTGATGGATCCGCTAAATATCGTCTTAAGTCATTTCTATTAAACTAATCATACGTTTTATATTTTTAACGTTAAGTTCACATTATTTTACATCTAAAAAACGTGTTTACAATACATTTGGGTGAATACAAAAAATAGAAAAAAAATTTGGGAAAAAATTTGGTAAAAAATGGTGATAATTCCGCTAAATATCGTTTAAAGTCATTTGTATTGAACTAATCATACTTTTTATATTTTTATCGTTAAGTTCACATTATTTTACATCTAAAACACGTCTTTACAATACATTTGGGTGAATATAAAAGGTCGTAAAAAAATTTTGAAATACAGGTGATGAATCCGCTAAATATCGTCTTAAGTCATTTCTATTAAACTAATCATACTTTTTTATATTTTTAACGTTAAGTTCACATTATTTTACATCTAAAACACGTGTTTACAATACATTTGGGTGAATACAAAAAATAGAAAAAAAATTTGGTAAAAAATGGTGATAATTCCGCTAAATATCGTTTAAAGTCATTTGTATTGAACTAATCATACTTTTCATATTTTTATCGTTAAGTTCACATTATTTTACATCTAAAACACGTATTTACAATACATTTGGGTGAATACAAAAAATAGAAAAAAAATTTGGGAAAAAATTGGGTAAGAAATGGTGATAATTCCGCTAAATATCGTTTAAAGTCATTTGTATTGAACTAATCATACTTTTTATATTTTTATCGTTAAGTTCTCATAATTTTACATCTAAAACACGTCTTTACAATACATTTGGGTGAATATAAAAGGTCGTAAAAAAATTTTGAAATACAGGTGATGAATCCGCTAAATATCGTCTTAAGTCATTTCTATTAAACTAATCATACTTTTTATATTTTTAACGTTAAGTTCACATTATTTTACATCTAAAACACGTGTTTACAATACATTTGGGTGAATACAAAAAATAGAAAAAAAATTTGGTAAAAAATGGTGATAATTCCGCTAAATATCGTTTAAAGTCATTTGTATTGAACTAATCATACTTTTTATATTTTTATCGTTAAGTTCACATTATTTGACATCTAAAACACGTCTTTACAATACATTTGGGTGAATATAAAAGGTCGTAAAAAAATTTTGAAATACAGGTGATGAATCCACTAAATATCGTCTTAAGTCATTTCTATTAAACTAATCATACTTTTTATATTTTTAACGTTAAGTTCACATTATTTTACATCTAAAACACGTGTTTACAATACATTTGGGTGAATACAAAAAATAGAAAAAAAAATTTGGGAAAAAATTGGGTAAAAAATGGTGATAATTCCGCTAAATATCGTTTAAAGTCATTTGTATTGAATTAATCATACTTTTTATATTTTTATCGTTAAGTTCACATAATTTTACATCTAAAACACGTCTTTACAATACATTTGGGTGAATATAAAAGGTCGTAAAAAATTTTTGAAATACAGGTGATGAATCCGCTAAATATCGTCTTAAGTCATTTCTATTAAACTAATCATACTTTTTACATTTTTAACGTTAAGTTCACATTATTTTACATCTAAAACACGTGTTTACAATACATTTGGGTGAATACAAAAAATAGAAAAAAAATTTGGGAAAAAATTGGGTAAAAAATGGTGATAATTCCGCTAAATATCGTTTAAAGTCATTTGTATTGAACTAATCATACTTTTTATATTTTTATCGTTAAGTTCACATTATTTTACATCTAAAACACGTATTTACAATACATTTGGGTGAATACAAAAAATAGAAAAAAAATTTGGGAAAAAATTTGGTAAAAAATGGTGATAATTCCGCTAAATATCGTTTAAAGTCATTTGTATTGAACTAATCATACTTTTTATATTTTTAACGTTAAGTTCACATTATTTTACATCTAAAAAACGTGTTTACAATACATTTGGGTGAATACAAAAAATAGAAAAAAAATTTGGGAAAAAATTTGGTAAAAAATGGTGATAATTCCGCTAAATATCGTTTAAAGTCATTTGTATTGAACTAATCATACTTTTTATATTTTTATCGTTAAGTTCACATTATTTTACATCTAAAACACGTCTTTACAATACATTTGGGTGAATATAAAAGGTCGTAAAAAAATTTTGAAATACAGGTGATGAATCCGCTAAATATCGTCTTAAGTCATTTCTATTAAAATAATCATACTTTTTTATATTTTTAACGTTAAGTTCACATTATTTTACATCTAAAACACGTGTTTACAATACATTTGGGTGAATACATAAAATAGAAAAAAAATTTGGGAAAAAATTGGGTAAAAAATGGTGATAATTCCGCTAAATATCGTTTAAAGTCATTTGTATTGAACTAATCATACTTTTTATATTTTTATCGTTAAGTTCACATTATTTTACATCTAAAACACGTCTTTACAATACATTTGGGTGAATATAAAAGGTCGTAAAAAAATTTTGAAATACGGGTGATGGATCCGCTAAATATCGTCTTAAGTCATTTCTATTAAACTAATCATACGTTTTATATTTTTAACGTTAAGTTCACATTATTTTACATCTAAAAAACGTGTTTACAATACATTTGGGTGAATACAAAAAATAGAAAAAAAATTTGGGAAAAAATTTGGTAAAAAATGGTGATAATTCCGCTAAATATCGTTTAAAGTCATTTGTATTGAACTAATCATACTTTTTATATTTTTATCGTTAAGTTCACATTATTTTACATCTAAAACACGTCTTTACAATACATTTGGGTGAATATAAAAGGTCGTAAAAAAATTTTGAAATACAGGTGATGAATCCGCTAAATATCGTCTTAAGTCATTTCTATTAAACTAATCATACTTTTTTATATTTTTAACGTTAAGTTCACATTATTTTACATCTAAAACACGTGTTTACAATACATTTGGGTGAATACAAAAAATAGAAAAAAAATTTGGTAAAAAATGGTGATAATTCCGCTAAATATCGTTTAAAGTCATTTGTATTGAACTAATCATACTTTTCATATTTTTATCGTTAAGTTCACATTATTTTACATCTAAAACACGTATTTACAATACATTTGGGTGAATACAAAAAATAGAAAAAAAATTTGGGAAAAAATTGGGTAAGAAATGGTGATAATTCCGCTAAATATCGTTTAAAGTCATTTGTATTGAACTAATCATACTTTTTATATTTTTATCGTTAAGTTCTCATAATTTTACATCTAAAACACGTCTTTACAATACATTTGGGTGAATATAAAAGGTCGTAAAAAAATTTTGAAATACAGGTGATGAATCCGCTAAATATCGTCTTAAGTCATTTCTATTAAACTAATCATACTTTTTATATTTTTAACGTTAAGTTCACATTATTTTACATCTAAAACACGTGTTTACAATACATTTGGGTGAATACAAAAAATAGAAAAAAAATTTGGTAAAAAATGGTGATAATTCCGCTAAATATCGTTTAAAGTCATTTGTATTGAACTAATCATACTTTTTATATTTTTATCGTTAAGTTCACATTATTTGACATCTAAAACACGTCTTTACAATACATTTGGGTGAATATAAAAGGTCGTAAAAAAATTTTGAAATACAGGTGATGAATCCACTAAATATCGTCTTAAGTCATTTCTATTAAACTAATCATACTTTTTATATTTTTAACGTTAAGTTCACATTATTTTACATCTAAAACACGTGTTTACAATACATTTGGGTGAATACAAAAAATAGAAAAAAAAATTTGGGAAAAAATTGGGTAAAAAATGGTGATAATTCCGCTAAATATCGTTTAAAGTCATTTGTATTGAATTAATCATACTTTTTATATTTTTATCGTTAAGTTCACATAATTTTACATCTAAAACACGTCTTTACAATACATTTGGGTGAATATAAAAGGTCGTAAAAAATTATTGAAATACAGGTGATGAATCCGCTAAATATCGTCTTAAGTCATTTCTATTAAACTAATCATACTTTTTACATTTTTAACGTTAAGTTCACATTATTTTACATCTAAAACACGTGTTTACAATACATTTGGGTGAATACAAAAAATAGAAAAAAAATTTGGGAAAAAATTGGGTAAAAAATGGTGATAATTCCGCTAAATATCGTTTAAAGTCATTTGTATTGAACTAATCATACTTTTTATATTTTTATCGTTAAGTTCACATTATTTTACATCTAAAACACGTATTTACAATACATTTGGGTGAATACAAAAAATAGAAAAAAAATTTGGGAAAAAATTTGGTAAAAAATGGTGATAATTCCGCTAAATATCGTTTAAAGTCATTTGTATTGAACTAATCATACTTTTTATATTTTTAACGTTAAGTTCACATTATTTTACATCTAAAAAACGTGTTTACAATACATTTGGGTGAATACAAAAAATAGAAAAAAAATTTGGGAAAAAATTTGGTAAAAAATGGTGATAATTCCGCTAAATATCGTTTAAAGTCATTTGTATTGAACTAATCATACTTTTTATATTTTTATCGTTAAGTTCACATTGTTTTACATCTAAAACACGTCTTTACAATACATTTGGGTGAATATAAAAGGTCGTAAAAAAATTTTGAAATACAGGTGATGAATCCGCTAAATATCGTCTTAAGTCATTTCTATTAAAATAATCATACTTTTTTATATTTTTAACGTTAAGTTCACATTATTTTACATCTAAAACACGTGTTTACAATACATTTGGGTGAATACATAAAATAGAAAAAAAATTTGGGAAAAAATTGGGTAAAAAATGGTGATAATTCCGCTAAATATCGTTTAAAGTCATTTGTATTGAACTAATCATACTTTTTATATTTTTATCGTTAAGTTCACATTATTTTACATCTAAAACACGTATTTATAATACATTTGGGTGAATACAAAAAATAGAAAAAAAATTTGGGAAAAAATTTGGTAAAAAATGGTGATAATTCCGCTAAATATCGTTTAAAGTCATTTGTATTGAACTAATCATACTTTTTATATTTTTATCGTTAAGTTCACATTATTTTACATCTAAAACACGTATTTACAATACATTTGGGTGAATACAAAAAATAGAAAAAAAATTTGGGAAAAAATTGGGTAAAAAATGGTGATAATTCCGCTAAATATCGTTTAAAGTCATTTGTATTGAACTAATCATACTTTTTATATTTTTATCGTTAAGTTCACATAATTTTACATCTAAAACACGTCTTTACAATACATTTGGGTGAATATAAAAGGTCGTAAAAAAATTTTGAAATACAGGTGATGAATCCGCTAAATATCGTCTTAAGTCATTTCTATTAAACTAATCATACTTTTTATATTTTTAACGTTAAGTTCACATTATTTTACATCTAAAACACGTGTTTACAATACATTTGGGTGAATACAAAAAATAGAAAAAAAATTTGGTAAAAAATGGTGATAATTCCGCTAAATATCGTTTAAAGTCATTTGTATTGAACTAATCATACTTTTTATATTTTTATCGTTAAGTTCACATTATTTTACATCTAAAACACGTCTTTACAATACATTTGGGTGAATATAAAAGGTCGTAAAAAAATTTTGAAATACAGGTGATGAATCCGCTAAATATCGTCTTAAGTCATTTCTATTAAACTAATCATACTTTTTATATTTTTAACGTTAAGTTCACATTATTTTACATCTAAAACACGTGTTTACAATACATTTGGGTGAATACAAAAAATAGAAAAAAAAATTTGGAAAAAAATTGGGTAAAAAATGGTGATAATTCCGCTAAATATCGTTTAAAGTCATTTGTATTGAACTAATCATACTTTTTATATTTTTATCGTTAAGTTCACATAATTTTACATCTAAAACACGTCTTTACAATACATTTGGGTGAATATAAAAGGTCGTAAAAAAATTTTGAAATACAGGTGATGAATCCGCTCAATATCGTCTTAAGTCATTTCTATTAAACTAATCATACTTTTTACATTTTTAACGTTAAGTTCACATTATTTTACATCTAAAACACGTGTTTACAATACATTTGGGTGAATACAAAAAATAGAAAAAAAATTTGGGAAAAAATTGGGTAAAAAATGGTGATAATTCCGCTAAATATCGTTTAAAGTCATTTGTATTGAACTAATCATACTTTTTATATTTTTATCGTTAAGTTCACATTATTTTACATCTAAAACACGTATTTACAATACATTTGGGTGAATACAAAAAATAGAAAAAAAATTTGGGAAAAAATTGGGTAAAAAATGGTG
This sequence comes from Diuraphis noxia, assembly GCF_037042655.1. NCBI lineage: Eukaryota > Metazoa > Arthropoda > Insecta > Hemiptera > Aphididae > Diuraphis > Diuraphis noxia. Next base: position 290,624 of record NW_028301715.1, on the reverse strand, counting down.
ATAATTCCGCTAAATATCGTTTAAAGTCATTTGTATTGAACTAATCATACTTTTTATATTTTTATCGTTAAGTTCACATAATTTTACATCTAAAACACGTCTTTACAATACATTTGGGTGAATATAAAAGGTCGTAAAAAAATTTTGAAATACAGGTGATGAATCCGCTAAATATCGTCTTAAGTCATTTCTATTAAACTAATCATACTTTTTATATTTTTAACGTTAAGTTCACATTATTTTACATCTAAAACACGTGTTTACAATACATTTGGGTGAATATAAAAGGTCGTAAAAAAATTTTGAAATACAGGTGATGAATCCGCTAAATATCGTCTTAAGTCATTTCTATTAAACTAATCATACTTTTTACATTTTTAACGTTAAGTTCACATTATTTTACATCTAAAACACGTGTTTACAATACATTTGGGTGAATACAAAAATAGAAAAAAAATTTGGGAAAAAATTGGGTAAAAAATGGTGATAATTCCGCTAAATATCGTTTAAAGTCATTTGTATTGAACTAATCATACTTTTTATATTTTTATCGTTAAGTTCACATTATTTTACATCTAAAACACATATTTACAATACATTTGGGTGAATACAAAAAATAGAAAAAAAATTTGGGAAAAAATTTGGTAAAAAATGGTGATAATTCCGCTAAATATCGTTTAAAGTCATTTGTATTGAACTAATCATACTTTTTATATTTTTATCGTTAAGTTCACATTATTTTACATCTAAAACACGTATTTACAATACATTTGGGTGAATACAAAAAATAGAAAAAAAATTTGGGAAAAAATTGGGTAAAAAATGGTGATAATTCCGCTAAATATCGTTTAAAGTCATTTGTATTGAACTAATCATACTTTTTATATTTTTATCGTTAAGTTCACATAATTTTACATCTAAAACACGTCTTTACAATACATTTGGGTGAATATAAAAGGTCGTAAAAAAATTTTGAAATACAGGTGATGAATCCGCTAAATATCGTCTTAAGTCATTTCTATTAAACTAATCATACTTTTTATATTTTTAACGTTAAGTTCACATTATTTTACATCTAAAACACGTGTTTACAATACATTTGGGTGAATACAAAAAATAGAAAAAAAATTTGGTAAAAAATGGTGATAATTCCGCTAAATATCGTTTAAAGTCATTTGTATTGAACTAATCATACTTTTTATATTTTTATCGTTAAGTTCACATTATTTTACATCTAAAACACGTCTTTACAATACATTTGGGTGAATATAAAAGGTCGTAAAAAAATTTTGAAATACAGGTGATGAATCCGCTAAATATCGTCTTAAGTCATTTCTATTAAACTAATCATACTTTTTATATTTTTAACGTTAAGTTCACATTATTTTACATCTAAAACACGTGTTTACAATACATTTGGGTGAATACAAAAAATAGAAAAAAAAATTTGGAAAAAAATTGGGTAAAAAATGGTGATAATTCCGCTAAATATCGTTTAAAGTCATTTGTATTGAACTAATCATACTTTTTATATTTTTATCGTTAAGTTCACATAATTTTACATCTAAAACACGTCTTTACAATACATTTGGGTGAATATAAAAGGTCGTAAAAAAATTTTGAAATACAGGTGATGAATCCGCTAAATATCGTCTTAAGTCATTTCTATTAAACTAATCATACTTTTTACATTTTTAACGTTAAGTTCACATTATTTTACATCTAAAACACGTGTTTACAATACATTTGGGTGAATACAAAAAATAGAAAAAAAATTTGGGAAAAAATTGGGTAAAAAATGGTGATAATTCCGCTAAATATCGTTTAAAGTCATTTGTATTGAACTAATCATACTTTTTATATTTTTATCGTTAAGTTCACATTATTTTACATCTAAAACACGTATTTACAATACATTTGGGTGAATACAAAAAATAGAAAAAAAATTTGGGAAAAAATTGGGTAAAAAATGGTGATAATTCCGCTAAATATCGTTTAAAGTCATTTGTATTGAACTAATCATACTTTTTATATTTTTATCGTTAAGTTCACATAATTTTACATCTAAAACACGTCTTTACAATACATTTGGGTGAATATAAAAGGTCGTAAAAAAATTTTGAAATACAGGTGATGAATCCGCTAAATATCGTCTTAAGTCATTTCTATTAAACTAATCATACTTTTTATATTTTTAACGTTAAGTTCACATTATTTTACATCTAAAACACGTGTTTACAATACATTTGGGTGAATATAAAAGGTCGTAAAAAAATTTTGAAATACAGGTGATGAATCCGCTAAATATCGTCTTAAGTCATTTCTATTAAACTAATCATACTTTTTACATTTTTAACGTTAAGTTCACATTATTTTACATCTAAAACACGTGTTTACAATACATTTGGGTGAATACAAAAAATAGAAAAAAAATTTGGGAAAAAATTGGGTAAAAAATGGTGATAATTCCGCTAAATATCGTTTAAAGTCATTTGTATTGAACTAATCATACTTTTTATATTTTTATCGTTAAGTTCACATTATTTTACATCTAAAACACGTATTTACAATACATTTGGGTGAATACAAAAAATAGAAAAAAAATTTGGGAAAAAATTTGGTAAAAAATGGTGATAATTCCGCTAAATATCGTTTAAAGTCATTTGTATTGAACTAATCATACTTTTTATATTTTTATCGTTAAGTTCACATTATTTTACATCTAAAACACGTATTTACAATACATTTGGGTGAATACAAAAAATAGAAAAAAAATTTGGGAAAAAATTGGGTAAAAAATGGTGATAATTCCGCTAAATATCGTTTAAAGTCATTTGTATTGAACTAATCATACTTTTTATATTTTTATCGTTAAGTTCACATAATTTTACATCTAAAACACGTCTTTACAATACATTTGGGTGAATATAAAAGGTCGTAAAAAAATTTTGAAATACAGGTGATGAATCCGCTAAATATCGTCTTAAGTCATTTCTATTAAACTAATCATACTTTTTATATTTTTAACGTTAAGTTCACATTATTTTACATCTAAAACACGTGTTTACAATACATTTGGGTGAATACAAAAAATAGAAAAAAAATTTGGTAAAAAATGGTGATAATTCCGCTAAATATCGTTTAAAGTCATTTGTATTGAACTAATCATACTTTTTATATTTTTATCGTTAAGTTCACATTATTTTACATCTAAAACACGTCTTTACAATACATTTGGGTGAATATAAAAGGTCGTAAAAAAATTTTGAAATACAGGTGATGAATCCGCTAAATATCGTCTTAAGTCATTTCTATTAAACTAATCATACTTTTTATATTTTTAACGTTAAGTTCACATTATTTTACATCTAAAACACGTGTTTACAATACATTTGGGTGAATACAAAAAATAGAAAAAAAAATTTGGAAAAAAATTGGGTAAAAAATGGTGATAATTCCGCTAAATATCGTTTAAAGTCATTTGTATTGAACTAATCATACTTTTTATATTTTTATCGTTAAGTTCACATTATTTTACATCTAAAACACGTATTTACAATACATTTGGGTGAATACAAAAAATAGAAAAAAAATTTGGGAAAAAATTTGGTAAAAAATGGTGATAATTCCGCTAAATATCGTTTAAAGTCATTTGTATTGAACTAATCATACTTTTTATATTTTTAACGTTAAGTTCACATTATTTTACATCTAAAAAACGTGTTTACAATACATTTGGGTGAATACAAAAAATAGAAAAAAAATTTGGGAAAAAATTTGGTAAAAAATGGTGATAATTCCGCTAAATATCGTTTAAAGTCATTTGTATTGAACTAATCATACTTTTTATATTTTTATCGTTAAGTTCACATTGTTTTACATCTAAAACACGTCTTTACAATACATTTGGGTGAATATAAAAGGTCGTAAAAAAATTTTGAAATACAGGTGATGAATCCGCTAAATATCGTCTTAAGTCATTTCTATTAAAATAATCATACTTTTTTATATTTTTAACGTTAAGTTCACATTATTTTACATCTAAAACACGTGTTTACAATACATTTGGGTGAATACATAAAATAGAAAAAAAATTTGGGAAAAAATTGGGTAAAAAATGGTGATAATTCCGCTAAATATCGTTTAAAGTCATTTGTATTGAACTAATCATACTTTTTATATTTTTATCGTTAAGTTCACATTATTTTACATCTAAAACACGTATTTATAATACATTTGGGTGAATACAAAAAATAGAAAAAAAATTTGGGAAAAAATTTGGTAAAAAATGGTGATAATTCCGCTAAATATCGTTTAAAGTCATTTGTATTGAACTAATCATACTTTTTATATTTTTATCGTTAAGTTCACATTATTTTACATCTAAAACACGTATTTACAATACATTTGGGTGAATACAAAAAATAGAAAAAAAATTTGGGAAAAAATTGGGTAAAAAATGGTGATAATTCCGCTAAATATCGTTTAAAGTCATTTGTATTGAACTAATCATACTTTTTATATTTTTATCGTTAAGTTCACATAATTTTACATCTAAAACACGTCTTTACAATACATTTGGGTGAATATAAAAGGTCGTAAAAAAATTTTGAAATACAGGTGATGAATCCGCTAAATATCGTCTTAAGTCATTTCTATTAAACTAATCATACTTTTTATATTTTTAACGTTAAGTTCACATTATTTTACATCTAAAACACGTGTTTACAATACATTTGGGTGAATACAAAAAATAGAAAAAAAATTTGGTAAAAAATGGTGATAATTCCGCTAAATATCGTTTAAAGTCATTTGTATTGAACTAATCATACTTTTTATATTTTTATCGTTAAGTTCACATTATTTTACATCTAAAACACGTCTTTACAATACATTTGGGTGAATATAAAAGGTCGTAAAAAAATTTTGAAATACAGGTGATGAATCCGCTAAATATCGTCTTAAGTCATTTCTATTAAACTAATCATACTTTTTATATTTTTAACGTTAAGTTCACATTATTTTACATCTAAAACACGTGTTTACAATACATTTGGGTGAATACAAAAAATAGAAAAAAAAATTTGGAAAAAAATTGGGTAAAAAATGGTGATAATTCCGCTAAATATCGTTTAAAGTCATTTGTATTGAACTAATCATACTTTTTATATTTTTATCGTTAAGTTCACATAATTTTACATCTAAAACACGTCTTTACAATACATTTGGGTGAATATAAAAGGTCGTAAAAAAATTTTGAAATACAGGTGATGAATCCGCTAAATATCGTCTTAAGTCATTTCTATTAAACTAATCATACTTTTTACATTTTTAACGTTAAGTTCACATTATTTTACATCTAAAACACGTGTTTACAATACATTTGGGTGAATACAAAAAATAGAAAAAAAATTTGGGAAAAAATTGGGTAAAAAATGGTGATAATTCCGCTAAATATCGTTTAAAGTCATTTGTATTGAACTAATCATACTTTTTATATTTTTATCGTTAAGTTCACATTATTTTACATCTAAAACACGTATTTACAATACATTTGGGTGAATACAAAAAATAGAAAAAAAATTTGGGAAAAAATTGGGTAAAAAATGGTGATAATTCCGCTAAATATCGTTTAAAGTCATTTGTATTGAACTAATCATACTTTTTATATTTTTATCGTTAAGTTCACATAATTTTACATCTAAAACACGTCTTTACAATACATTTGGGTGAATATAAAAGGTCGTAAAAAAATTTTGAAATACAGGTGATGAATCCGCTAAATATCGTCTTAAGTCATTTCTATTAAACTAATCATACTTTTTATATTTTTAACGTTAAGTTCACATTATTTTACATCTAAAACACGTGTTTACAATACATTTGGGTGAATACAAAAAATAGAAAAAAAATTTGGTAAAAAATGGTGATAATTCCGCTAAATATCGTTTAAAGTCATTTGTATTGAACTAATCATACTTTTTATATTTTTATCGTTAAGTTCACATTATTTTACATCTAAAACACGTCTTTACAATACATTTGGGTGAATATAAAAGGTCGTAAAAAAATTTTGAAATACAGGTGATGAATCCGCTAAATATCGTCTTAAGTCATTTCTATTAAACTAATCATACTTTTTATATTTTTAACGTTAAGTTCACATTATTTTACATCTAAAACACGTGTTTACAATACATTTGGGTGAATACAAAAAATAGAAAAAAAAATTTGGAAAAAAATTGGGTAAAAAATGGTGATAATTCCGCTAAATATCGTTTAAAGTCATTTGTATTGAACTAATCATACTTTTTATATTTTTATCGTTAAGTTCACATAATTTTACATCTAAAACACGTCTTTACAATACATTTGGGTGAATATAAAAGGTCGTAAAAAAATTTTGAAATACAGGTGATGAATCCGCTAAATATCGTCTTAAGTCATTTCTATTAAACTAATCATACTTTTTACATTTTTAACGTTAAGTTCACATTATTTTACATCTAAAACACGTGTTTACAATACATTTGGGTGAATACAAAAAATAGAAAAAAAATTTGGGAAAAAATTGGGTAAAAAATGGTGATAATTCCGCTAAATATCGTTTAAAGTCATTTGTATTGAACTAATCATACTTTTTATATTTTTATCGTTAAGTTCACATTATTTTACATCTAAAACACGTATTTACAATACATTTGGGTGAATACAAAAAATAGAAAAAAAATTTGGGAAAAAATTGGGTAAAAAATGGTGATAATTCCGCTAAATATCGTTTAAAGTCATTTGTATTGAACTAATCATACTTTTTATATTTTTATCGTTAAGTTCACATAATTTTACATCTAAAACACGTCTTTACAATACATTTGGGTGAATATAAAAGGTCGTAAAAAAATTTTGAAATACAGGTGATGAATCCGCTAAATATCGTCTTAAGTCATTTCTATTAAACTAATCATACTTTTTATATTTTTAACGTTAAGTTCACATTATTTTACATCTAAAACACGTGTTTACAATACATTTGGGTGAATATAAAAGGTCGTAAAAAAATTTTGAAATACAGGTGATGAATCCGCTAAATATCGTCTTAAGTCATTTCTATTAAACTAATCATACTTTTTACATTTTTAACGTTAAGTTCACATTATTTTACATCTAAAACACGTGTTTACAATACATTTGGGTGAATACAAAAAATAGAAAAAAAATTTGGGAAAAAATTGGGTAAAAAATGGTGATAATTCCGCTAAATATCGTTTAAAGTCATTTGTATTGAACTAATCATACTTTTTATATTTTTATCGTTAAGTTCACATTATTTTACATCTAAAACACGTATTTACAATACATTTGGGTGAATACAAAAAATAGAAAAAAAATTTGGGAAAAAATTTGGTAAAAAATGGTGATAATTCCGCTAAATATCGTTTAAAGTCATTTGTATTGAACTAATCATACTTTTTATATTTTTATCGTTAAGTTCACATTATTTTACATCTAAAACACGTATTTACAATACATTTGGGTGAATACAAAAAATAGAAAAAAAATTTGGGAAAAAATTGGGTAAAAAATGGTGATAATTCCGCTAAATATCGTTTAAAGTCATTTGTATTGAACTAATCATACTTTTTATATTTTTATCGTTAAGTTCACATAATTTTACATCTAAAACACGTCTTTACAATACATTTGGGTGAATATAAAAGGTCGTAAAAAAATTTTGAAATACAGGTGATGAATCCGCTAAATATCGTCTTAAGTCATTTCTATTAAACTAATCATACTTTTTATATTTTTAACGTTAAGTTCACATTATTTTACATCTAAAACACGTGTTTACAATACATTTGGGTGAATACAAAAAATAGAAAAAAAATTTGGTAAAAAATGGTGATAATTCCGCTAAATATCGTTTAAAGTCATTTGTATTGAACTAATCATACTTTTTATATTTTTATCGTTAAGTTCACATTATTTTACATCTAAAACACGTCTTTACAATACATTTGGGTGAATATAAAAGGTCGTAAAAAAATTTTGAAATACAGGTGATGAATCCGCTAAATATCGTCTTAAGTCATTTCTATTAAACTAATCATACTTTTTATATTTTTAACGTTAAGTTCACATTATTTTACATCTAAAACACGTGTTTACAATACATTTGGGTGAATACAAAAAATAGAAAAAAAAATTTGGAAAAAAATTGGGTAAAAAATGGTGATAATTCCGCTAAATATCGTTTAAAGTCATTTGTATTGAACTAATCATACTTTTTATATTTTTATCGTTAAGTTCACATAATTTTACATCTAAAACACGTCTTTACAATACATTTGGGTGAATATAAAAGGTCGTAAAAAAATTTTGAAATACAGGTGATGAATCCGCTAAATATCGTCTTAAGTCATTTCTATTAAACTAATCATACTTTTTACATTTTTAACGTTAAGTTCACATTATTTTACATCTAAAACACGTGTTTACAATACATTTGGGTGAATACAAAAAATAGAAAAAAAATTTGGGAAAAAATTGGGTAAAAAATGGTGATAATTCCGCTAAATATCGTTTAAAGTCATTTGTATTGAACTAATCATACTTTTTATATTTTTATCGTTAAGTTCACATTATTTTACATCTAAAACACGTATTTACAATACATTTGGGTGAATACAAAAAATAGAAAAAAAATTTGGGAAAAAATTGGGTAAAAAATGGTGATAATTCCGCTAAATATCGTTTAAAGTCATTTGTATTGAACTAATCATACTTTTTATATTTTTATCGTTAAGTTCACATAATTTTACATCTAAAACACGTCTTTACAATACATTTGGGTGAATATAAAAGGTCGTAAAAAAATTTTGAAATACAGGTGATGAATCCGCTAAATATCGTCTTAAGTCATTTCTATTAAACTAATCATACTTTTTATATTTTTAACGTTAAGTTCACATTATTTTACATCTAAAACACGTGTTTACAATACATTTGGGTGAATATAAAAGGTCGTAAAAAAATTTTGAAATACAGGTGATGAATCCGCTAAATATCGTCTTAAGTCATTTCTATTAAACTAATCATACTTTTTACATTTTTAACGTTAAGTTCACATTATTTTACATCTAAAACACGTGTTTACAATACATTTGGGTGAATACAAAAAATAGAAAAAAAATTTGGGAAAAAATTGGGTAAAAAATGGTGATAATTCCGCTAAATATCGTTTAAAGTCATTTGTATTGAACTAATCATACTTTTTATATTTTTATCGTTAAGTTCACATTATTTTACATCTAAAACACGTATTTACAATACATTTGGGTGAATACAAAAAATAGAAAAAAAATTTGGGAAAAAATTTGGTAAAAAATGGTGATAATTCCGCTAAATATCGTTTAAAGTCATTTGTATTGAACTAATCATACTTTTTATATTTTTATCGTTAAGTTCACATTATTTTACATCTAAAACACGTATTTACAATACATTTGGGTGAATACAAAAAATAGAAAAAAAATTTGGGAAAAAATTGGGTAAAAAATGGTGATAATTCCGCTAAATATCGTTTAAAGTCATTTGTATTGAACTAATCATACTTTTTATATTTTTATCGTTAAGTTCACATAATTTTACATCTAAAACACGTCTTTACAATACATTTGGGTGAATATAAAAGGTCGTAAAAAAATTTTGAAATACAGGTGATGAATCCGCTAAATATCGTCTTAAGTCATTTCTATTAAACTAATCATACTTTTTATATTTTTAACGTTAAGTTCACATTATTTTACATCTAAAACACGTGTTTACAATACATTTGGGTGAATACAAAAAATAGAAAAAAAATTTGGTAAAAAATGGTGATAATTCCGCTAAATATCGTTTAAAGTCATTTGTATTGAACTAATCATACTTTTTATATTTTTATCGTTAAGTTCACATTATTTTACATCTAAAACACGTCTTTACAATACATTTGGGTGAATATAAAAGGTCGTAAAAAAATTTTGAAATACAGGTGATGAATCCGCTAAATATCGTCTTAAGTCATTTCTATTAAACTAATCATACTTTTTATATTTTTAACGTTAAGTTCACATTATTTTACATCTAAAACACGTGTTTACAATACATTTGGGTGAATACAAAAAATAGAAAAAAAAATTTGGAAAAAAATTGGGTAAAAAATGGTGATAATTCCGCTAAATATCGTTTAAAGTCATTTGTATTGAACTAATCATACTTTTTATATTTTTATCGTTAAGTTCACATAATTTTACATCTAAAACACGTCTTTACAATACATTTGGGTGAATATAAAAGGTCGTAAAAAAATTTTGAAATACAGGTGATGAATCCGCTAAATATCGTCTTAAGTCATTTCTATTAAACTAATCATACTTTTTACATTTTTAACGTTAAGTTCACATTATTTTACATCTAAAACACGTGTTTACAATAGATTTGGGTGAATACAAAAAATAGAAAAAAAATTTGGGAAAAAATTGGGTAAAAAATGGTGATAATTCCGCTAAATATCGTTTAAAGTCATTTGTATTGAACTAATCATACTTTTTATATTTTTATCGTTAAGTTCACATTATTTTACATCTAAAACACGTATTTACAATACATTTGGGTGAATACAAAAAATAGAAAAAAAATTTGGGAAAAAATTTGGTAAAAAATGGTGATAATTCCGCTAAATATCGTTTAAAGTCATTTGTATTGAACTAATCATACTTTTTATATTTTTATCGTTAAGTTCACATTATTTTACATCTAAAACACGTATTTACAATACATTTGGGTGAATACAAAAAATAGAAAAAAAATTTGGGAAAAAATTGGGTAAAAAATGGTGATAATTCCGCTAAATATCGTTTAAAGTCATTTGCATTGAACTAATCATACTTTTTATATTTTTATCGTTAAGTTCACATAATTTTAAATCTAAAACACGTCTTTACAATACATTTGGGTGAATATAAAAGGTCGTAAAAAAATTTTGAAATACGGGTGATGGATCCGCTAAATATCGTCTTAAGTCATTTCTATTAAACTAATCATACTTTTTATATTTTTAACGTTAAGTTCACATTATTTTACATCTAAAAAACGTGTTTACAATACATTTGGGTGAATACAAAAAATAGAAAAAAAATTTGGGAAAAAATTTGGTAAAAAATGGTGATAATTCCGCTAAATATCGTTTAAAGTCATTTATATTGAACTAATCATACTTTTTATATTTATATCGTTAAGTTCACATAATTTTACATCTAAAACACGTCTTTACAATACATTTGGGTGAATATAAAAGGTCGTAAAAAAATTTTGAAATACAGGTGATGAATCCGCTAAATATCGTCTTAAGTCATTTCTATTAAAATAATCATACTTTTTACATTTTTAACGTTAAGTTCACATTATTTTACATCTAATACACGTGTTTACAATACATTTGGGTGAATACAAAAAATAGAAAAAAAATTTGGTAAAAAATGGTAATAATTCCGCTAAATATCGTTTAAAGTCATTTGTATTGAACTAATCATACTTTTTATATTTTTATCGTTAAGATCACATTATTTTACATCTAAAACACGTATTTACAATACATTTGGGTGAATACAAAAAATAGAAAAAAAATTTGGGAAAAAATTTGGTAAAAAATGGTGATAATTCCGCTAAATATCGTTTAAAGTCATTTGTATTGAACTAATCATTCTTTTTATATTTTTATCGTTAAGTTCACATTATTTTACATCTAAAACACGTATTTACAATACATTTGGGTGAATACAAAAAATAGAAAAAAAATTTGGGAAAAAATTTGGTAAAAAATGGTGATAATTCCGCTAAATATCGTTTAAAGTCATTTGTATTGAACTAATAATACTTTTTATATTTTTATTGTTAAGTTCACATTATTTTACATCTAAAACACCTCTTTACAATACATTTGGGTGAATATAAAAGGTCGTAAAAAAATTTTGAAATACAGGTGATGAATCCGCTAAATATCGTCTTAAGTCATTTCTATTAAACTAATCATACTTTTTATATTTTTAACGTTAAGTTCACATTATTTTACATCTAAAACACGTGTTTACAATACATTTGGGTGAATACAAAAAATAGAAAAAAAATTTGGGAAAAAATTGGGTAAAAAATGGTGATAATTCCGCTAAATATCGTTTAAAGTCATTTGTATTGAACTAATCATACTTTTTATATTTTTATCGTTAAGTTCACATTATTTTACATCTAAAACACGTATTTATAATACATTTGGGTGAATACAAAAAATAGAAAAAAAATTTGGGAAAAAATTTGGTAAAAAATGGTGATAATTCCGCTAAATATCGTTTAAAGTCATTTGTATTGAACTAATCATACTTTTTATATTTTTATCGTTAAGTTCACATTATTTTACATCTAAAACACGTATTTACAATACATTTGGGTGAATACAAAAAATAGAAAAAAAATTTGGGAAAAAATTGGGTAAAAAATGGTGATAATTCCGCTAAATATCGTTTAAAGTCATTTGTATTGAACTAATCATACTTTTTATATTTTTATCGTTAAGTTCACATTATTTTACATCTAAAACACGTCTTTACAATACATTTGGGTGAATATAAAAGGTCGTAAAAAAATTTTGAAATACAGGTGATGAATCCGCTAAATATCGTCTTAAGTCATTTCTATTAAACTAATCATACTTTTTATATTTTTATCGTTAAGTTCACATTATTTTACATCTAAAACACGTGTTTACAATACATTTGGGTGAATACAAAAAATAGAAAAAAAATTTGGTAAAAAATGGTGATAATTCCGCTAAATATCGTTTAAAGTCATTTGTATTGAACTAATCATACTTTTTATATTTTTATCGTTAAGTTCACATTATTTTACATCTAAAACACGTATTTACAATACATTTGGGTGAATACAAAAAATAGAAAAAAAATTTGGGAAAAAATTTGGTAAAAAATGGTGATAATTCCGCTAAATATCGTTTAAAGTCATTTGTATTGTACTAATCATACTTTTTATATTTTTATCGTTAAGTTCACATTATTTTACATCTAAAACACGTCTTTACAATACATTTGGGTGAATATAAAATGTCGTAAAAAAATTTTGAAATACAGGTGATGAATCCGCTAAATATCGTCTTAAGTCATTTCTATTAAACTAATCATACTTTTTATATTTTTAACGTTAAGTTCACATTATTTTACATCTAAAACACGAGTTTACAATACATTTGGGTGAATACAAAAAAATAGAAAAAAAATTTGGGAAAAAATTGGGTAAAAAATGGTGATAATTCCGCTAAATATCGTTTAAAGTCATTTGTATTGAACTAATCATACTTTTTATATTTTTATCGTTAAGTTCACATTATTTTACATCTAAAACACGTATTTACAATACATTTGGGTGAATACAAAAAATAGAAAAAAAATGTGGGAAAAAATTTGGTATAAAATGGTGATAATTCCGCTAAATATCGTTTAAAGTCATTTGTATTGTACTAATCATACTTTTTATATTTTTATCGTTAAGTACACATTATTTTACATCTAAAACACGTCTTTACAATACATTTGGGTGAATATAAAAGGTCGTAAAAAAATTTTGAAATACAGGTGATGAATCCGCTAAATATCGTCTTAAGTCATTTCTATTAAACTAATCATACTTTTTATATTTTTAACGTTAAGTTCACATTATTTTACATCTAAAACACGAGTTTACAATACATTTGGGTGAATACAAAAAAATAGAAAAAAAATTTGGGAAAAAATTGGGTAAAAAATGGTGATAATTCCGCTAAATATCGTTTAAAGTCATTTGTATTGAACTAATCATACTTTTTATATTTTTATCGTTAAGTTCACATTATTTTACATCTAAAACACGTATTTACAATACATTTGGGTGAATACAAAAAATAGAAAAAAAATTTGGGAAAAAATTTGGTAAAAAATGGTGATAATTCCGCTAAATATCGTTTAAAGTCATTTGTATTGAACTAATCATACTTTTTATATTTTTATCGTTAAGTTCACATTATTTTACATCTAAAACACGTATTTACAATACATTTGGGTGAATACAAAAAATAGAAAAAAAATTTGGGAAAAAATTTGGTAAAAAATGGTGATAATTCCGCTAAATATCGTTTAAAGTCATTTGTATTGAACTAATCATACTTTTTATATTTTTATTGTTAAGTTCACATTATTTTACATCTAAAACACCTCTTTACATTACATTTGGGTGAATATAAAAGGTCGTAAAAAAATTTTGAAATACAGGTGATGAATCCGCTAAATATCGTCTTAAGTCATTTCTATTAAACTAATCATACTTTTTATATTTTTAACGTTAAGTTCACATTATTTTACATCTAAAACACGTGTTTACAATACATTTGGGTGAATACAAAAAATAGAAAAAAAATTTGGGAAAAAATTGGGTAAAAAATGGTGATAATTCCGCTAAATATCGTTTAAAGTCATTTGTATTGAACTAATCATACTTTTTATATTTTTATCGTTAAGTTCACATTATTTTACATCTAAAACACGTATTTACAATACATTTGGGTGAATACAAAAAATAGAAAAAAAATTTGGGAAAAAATTGGGTAAAAAATGGTGATAATTCCGCTAAATATCGTTTAAAGTCATTTGTATTGAACTAATCATACTTTTTATATTTTTATCGTTAAGTTCACATTATTTTACATCTAAAACACGTCTTTACAATACATTTGGGTGAATATAAAAGGTCGTAAAAAAATTTTGAAATACAGGTGATGAATCCGCTAAATATCGTCTTAAGTCATTTCTATTAAACTAATCATACTTTTTATATTTTTATCGTTAAGTTCACATTATTTTACATCTAAAACACGTGTTTACAATACATTTGGGTGAATACAAAAAATAGAAAAAAAATTTGTTAAAAAATGGTGATAATTCCGCTAAATATCGTTTAAAGTCATTTGTATTGAACTAATCATACTTTTTATATTTTTATCGTTAAGTTCACATTATTTTACATCTAAAACACGTATTTACAATACATTTGGGTGAATACAAAAAATAGAAAAAAAATTTGGGAAAAAATTTGGTAAAAAATGGTGATAATTCCGCTAAATATCGTTTAAAGTCATTTGTATTGTACTAATCATACTTTTTATATTTTTATCGTTAAGTTCACATTATTTTACATCTAAAACACGTCTTTACAATACATTTGGGTGAATATAAAATGTCGTAAAAAAATTTTGAAATACAGGTGATGAATCCGCTAAATATCGTCTTAAGTCATTTCTATTAAACTAATCATACTTTTTATATTTTTAACGTTAAGTTCACATTATTTTACATCTAAAACACGAGTTTACAATACATTTGGGTGAATACAAAAAAATAGAAAAAAAATTTGGGAAAAAATTGGGTAAAAAATGGTGATAATTCCGCTAAATATCGTTTAAAGTCATTTGTATTGAACTAATCATACTTTTTATATTTTTATCGTTAAGTTCACATTATTTTACATCTAAAACACGTATTTACAATACATTTGGGTGAATACAAAAAATAGAAAAAAAATTTGGGAAAAAATTTGGTAAAAAATGGTGATAATTCCGCTAAATATCGTTTAAAGTCATTTGTATTGAACTAATCATACTTTTTATATTTTTATCGTTAAGTTCACATTATTTTACATCTAAAACACGTATTTACAATACATTTGGGTGAATACAAAAAATAGAAAAAAAATTTGGGAAAAAATTTGGTAAAAAATGGTGATAATTCCGCTAAATATCGTTTAAAGTCATTTGTATTGAACTAATCATACTTTTTATATTTTTATCGTTAAGTTCACATTATTTTACATCTAAAACACGTATTTACAATACATTTGGGTGAATACAAAAAATAGAAAAAAAATTTGGGAAAAAATTGGGTAAAAAATGGTGATAATTCCGCTAAATATCGTTTAAAGTCATTTGTATTGAACTAATCATACTTTTTATATTTTTATCGTTAAGTTCACATTATTTTACATCTAAAACACGTCTTTACAATACATTTGGGTGAATATAAAAGGTCGTAAAAAAATTTTGAAATACAGGTGATGAATCCGCTAAATATCGTCTTAAGTCATTTCTATTAAACTAATCATACTTTTTATATTTTTATCGTTAAGTTCACATTATTTTACATCTAAAACACGTGTTTACAATACATTTGGGTGAATACAAAAAATAGAAAAAAAATTTGGTAAAAAATGGTGATAATTCCGCTAAATATCGTTTAAAGTCATTTGTATTGAACTAATCATACTTTTTATATTTTTATCGTTAAGTTCACATTATTTTACATCTAAAACACGTCTTTACAATACATTTGGGTGAATATAAAAGGTCGTAAAAAAATTTTGAAATACAGGTGATGAATCCGCTAAATATCGTCTTAAGTCATTTCTATTAAAATAATCATACTTTTTTATATTTTTAACGTTAAGTTCACATTATTTTACATCTAAAACACGTGTTTACAATACATTTGGGTGAATACATAAAATAGAAAAAAAATTTGGGAAAAAATTGGGTAAAAAATGGTGATAATTCCGCTAAATATCGTTTAAAGTCATTTGTATTGAACTAATCATACTTTTTATATTTTTATCGTTAAGTTCACATTATTTTACATCTAAAACACGTATTTATAATACATTTGGGTGAATACAAAAAATAGAAAAAAAATTTGGGAAAAAATTTGGTAAAAAATGGTGATAATTCCGCTAAATATCGTTTAAAGTCATTTGTATTGAACTAATCATACTTTTTATATTTTTATCGTTAAGTTCACATTATTTTACATCTAAAACACGTATTTACAATACATTTGGGTGAATATAAAAGGTCGTAAAAAAATTTTGAAATACAGGTGATGAATCCGCTAAATATCGTCTTAAGTCATTTCTATTAAACTAATCATACTTTTTATATTTTTATCGTTAAGTTCACATTATTTTACATCTAAAACACGTGTTTACAATACATTTGGGTGAATACAAAAAATAGAAAAAAAATTGGGTAAAAAATGGTGATAATTCCGCTAAATATCGTTTAAAGTCATTTGTATTGAACTAATCATACTTTTTATATTTTTATCGTTAAGTTCACATTATTTTACATCTAAAACACGTATTTATAATACATTTGGGTGAATACAAAAAATAGAAAAAAAATTTGGGAAAAAATTTGGTAAAAAATGGTGATAATTCCGCTAAATATCGTTTAAAGTCATTTGTATTGAACTAATCATACTTTTTATATTTTTATCGTTAAGTTCACATTATTTTACATCTAAAACACGTATTTACAATACATTTGGGTGAATACAAAAAATAGAAAAAAAATTTGGGAAAAAATTTGGTAAAAAATGGTGATAATTCCGCTAAATATCGTTTAAAGTCATTTGTATTGAACTAATCATACTTTTTATATTTTTATCGTTAAGTTCACATTATTTTACATCTAAAACACGTATTTACAATACATTTGGGTGAATACAAAAAATAGAAAAAAAATTTGGGAAAAAATTGGGTAAAAAATGGTGATAATTCCGCTAAATATCGTTTAAAGTCATTTGTATTGAACTAATCATACTTTTTATATTTTTATCGTTAAGTTCACATTATTTTACATCTAAAACACGTCTTTACAATACATTTGGGTGAATATAAAAGGTCGTAAAAAAATTTTGAAATACAGGTGATGAATCCGCTAAATATCGTCTTAAGTCATTTCTATTAAACTAATCATACTTTTTATATTTTTATCGTTAAGTTCACATTATTTTACATCTAAAACACGTGTTTACAATACATTTGGGTGAATACAAAAAATAGAAAAAAAATTTGGTAAAAAATGGTGATAATTCCGCTAAATATCGTTTAAAGTCATTTGTATTGAACTAATCATACTTTTTATATTTTTATCGTTAAGTTCACATTATTTTACATCTAAAACACGTCTTTACAATACATTTGGGTGAATATAAAAGGTCGTAAAAAAATTTTGAAATACAGGTGATGAATCCGCTAAATATCGTCTTAAGTCATTTCTATTAAAATAATCATACTTTTTTATATTTTTAACGTTAAGTTCACATTATTTTACATCTAAAACACGTGTTTACAATACATTTGGGTGAATACATAAAATAGAAAAAAAATTTGGGAAAAAATTGGGTAAAAAATGGTGATAATTCCGCTAAATATCGTTTAAAGTCATTTGTATTGAACTAATCATACTTTTTATATTTTTATCGTTAAGTTCACATTATTTTACATCTAAAACACGTATTTATAATACATTTGGGTGAATACAAAAAATAGAAAAAAAATTTGGGAAAAAATTTGGTAAAAAATGGTGATAATTCCGCTAAATATCGTTTAAAGTCATTTGTATTGAACTAATCATACTTTTTATATTTTTATCGTTAAGTTCACATTATTTTACATCTAAAACACGTATTTACAATACATTTGGGTGAATATAAAAGGTCGTAAAAAAATTTTGAAATACAGGTGATGAATCCGCTAAATATCGTCTTAAGTCATTTCTATTAAACTAATCATACTTTTTATATTTTTATCGTTAAGTTCACATTATTTTACATCTAAAACACGTGTTTACAATACATTTGGGTGAATACAAAAAATAGAAAAAAAATTGGGTAAAAAATGGTGATAATTCCGCTAAATATCGTTTAAAGTCATTTGTATTGAACTAATCATACTTTTTATATTTTTATCGTTAAGTTCACATTATTTTACATCTAAAACACGTATTTATAATACATTTGGGTGAATACAAAAAATAGAAAAAAAATTTGGGAAAAAATTTGGTAAAAAATGGTGATAATTCCGCTAAATATCGTTTAAAGTCATTTGTATTGAACTAATCATACTTTTTATATTTTTATCGTTAAGTTCACATTATTTTACATCTAAAACACGTATTTACAATACATTTGGGTGAATACAAAAAATAGAAAAAAAATTTGGGAAAAAATTGGGTAAAAAATGGTGATAATTCCGCTAAATATCGTTTAAAGTCATTTGTATTGAACTAATCATACTTTTTATATTTTTATCGTTAAGTTCACATTATTTTACATCTAAAACACGTCTTTACAATACATTTGGGTGAATATAAAAGGTCGTAAAAAAATTTTGAAATACAGGTGATGAATCCGCTAAATATCGTCTTAAGTCATTTCTATTAAACTAATCATACTTTTTATATTTTTATCGTTAAGTTCACATTATTTTACATCTAAAACACGTGTTTACAATACATTTGGGTGAATACAAAAAATAGAAAAAAAATTTGGTAAAAAATGGTGATAATTCCGCTAAATATCGTTTAAAGTCATTTGTATTGAACTAATCATACTTTTTATATTTTTATCGTTAAGTTCACATTATTTTACATCTAAAACACGTCTTTACAATACATTTGGGTGAATATAAAAGGTCGTAAAAAAATTTTGAAATACAGGTGATGAATCCGCTAAATATCGTCTTAAGTCATTTCTATTAAAATAATCATACTTTTTTATATTTTTAACGTTAAGTTCACATTATTTTACATCTAAAACACGTGTTTACAATACATTTGGGTGAATACATAAAATAGAAAAAAAATTTGGGAAAAAATTGGGTAAAAAATGGTGATAATTCCGCTAAATATCGTTTAAAGTCATTTGTATTGAACTAATCATACTTTTTATATTTTTATCGTTAAGTTCACATTATTTTACATCTAAAACACGTATTTACAATACATTTGGGTGAATACAAAAAATAGAAAAAAAATTTGGGAAAAAATTTGGTATAAAATGGTGATAATTCCGCTAAATATCGTTTAAAGTCATTTGTATTGTACTAATCATACTTTTTATATTTTTATCGTTAAGTACACATTATTTTACATCTAAAACACGTCTTTACAATACATTTGGGTGAATATAAAAGGTCGTAAAAAAATTTTGAAATACAGGTGATGAATCCGCTAAATATCGTCTTAAGTCATTTCTATTAAACTAATCATACTTTTTATATTTTTAACGTTAAGTTCACATTATTTTACATCTAAAACACGAGTTTACAATACATTTGGGTGAATACAAAAAAATAGAAAAAAAATTTGGGAAAAAATTGGGTAAAAAATGGTGATAATTCCGCTAAATATCGTTTAAAGTCATTTGTATTGAACTAATCATACTTTTTATATTTTTATCGTTAAGTTCACATTATTTTACATCTAAAACACGTATTTACAATACATTTGGGTGAATACAAAAAATAGAAAAAAAATTTGGGAAAAAATTTGGTAAAAAATGGTGATAATTCCGCTAAATATCGTTTAAAGTCATTTGTATTGAACTAATCATACTTTTTATATTTTTATCGTTAAGTTCACATTATTTTACATCTAAAACACGTATTTATAATACATTTGGGTGAATACAAAAAATAGAAAAAAAATTTGGGAAAAAATTTGGTAAAAAATGGTGATAATTCCGCTAAATATCGTTTAAAGTCATTTGTATTGAACTAATCATACTTTTTATATTTTTATCGTTAAGTTCACATTATTTTACATCTAAAACACGTATTTACAATACATTTGGGTGAATACAAAAAATAGAAAAAAAATTTGGGAAAAAATTGGGTAAAAAATGGTGATAATTCCGCTAAATATCGTTTAAAGTCATTTGTATTGAACTAATCATACTTTTTATATTTTTATCGTTAAGTTCACATTATTTTACATCTAAAACACGTCTTTACAATACATTTGGGTGAATATAAAAGGTCGTAAAAAAATTTTGAAATACAGGTGATGAATCCGCTAAATATCGTCTTAAGTCATTTCTATTAAACTAATCATACTTTTTATATTTTTATCGTTAAGTTCACATTATTTTACATCTAAAACACGTGTTTACAATACATTTGGGTGAATACAAAAAATAGAAAAAAAATTTGGTAAAAAATGGTGATAATTCCGCTAAATATCGTTTAAAGTCATTTGTATTGAACTAATCATACTTTTTATATTTTTATCGTTAAGTTCACATTATTTTACATCTAAAACACGTCTTTACAATACATTTGGGTGAATATAAAAGGTCGTAAAAAAATTTTGAAATACAGGTGATGAATCCGCTAAATATCGTCTTAAGTCATTTCTATTAAAATAATCATACTTTTTTATATTTTTAACGTTAAGTTCACATTATTTTACATCTAAAACACGTGTTTACAATACATTTGGGTGAATACATAAAATAGAAAAAAAATTTGGGAAAAAATTGGGTAAAAAATGGTGATAATTCCGCTAAATATCGTTTAAAGTCATTTGTATTGAACTAATCATACTTTTTATATTTTTATCGTTAAGTTCACATTATTTTACATCTAAAACACGTATTTATAATACATTTGGGTGAATACAAAAAATAGAAAAAAAATTTGGGAAAAAATTTGGTAAAAAATGGTGATAATTCCGCTAAATATCGTTTAAAGTCATTTGTATTGAACTAATCATACTTTTTATATTTTTATCGTTAAGTTCACATTATTTTACATCTAAAACACGTATTTACAATACATTTGGGTGAATATAAAAGGTCGTAAAAAAATTTTGAAATACAGGTGATGAATCCGCTAAATATCGTCTTAAGTCATTTCTATTAAACTAATCATACTTTTTATATTTTTATCGTTAAGTTCACATTATTTTACATCTAAAACACGTGTTTACAATACATTTGGGTGAATACAAAAAATAGAAAAAAAATTGGGTAAAAAATGGTGATAATTCCGCTAAATATCGTTTAAAGTCATTTGTATTGAACTAATCATACTTTTTATATTTTTATCGTTAAGTTCACATTATTTTACATCTAAAACACGTATTTATAATACATTTGGGTGAATACAAAAAATAGAAAAAAAATTTGGGAAAAAATTTGGTAAAAAATGGTGATAATTCCGCTAAATATCGTTTAAAGTCATTTGTATTGAACTAATCATACTTTTTATATTTTTATCGTTAAGTTCACATTATTTTACATCTAAAACACGTATTTACAATACATTTGGGTGAATACAAAAAATAGAAAAAAAATTTGGGAAAAAATTGGGTAAAAAATGGTGATAATTCCGCTAAATATCGTTTAAAGTCATTTGTATTGAACTAATCATACTTTTTATATTTTTATCGTTAAGTTCACATTATTTTACATCTAAAACACGTCTTTACAATACATTTGGGTGAATATAAAAGGTCGTAAAAAAATTTTGAAATACAGGTGATGAATCCGCTAAATATCGTCTTAAGTCATTTCTATTAAACTAATCATACTTTTTATATTTTTATCGTTAAGTTCACATTATTTTACATCTAAAACACGTGTTTACAATACATTTGGGTGAATACAAAAAATAGAAAAAAAATTTGGTAAAAAATGGTGATAATTCCGCTAAATATCGTTTAAAGTCATTTGTATTGAACTAATCATACTTTTTATATTTTTATCGTTAAGTTCACATTATTTTACATCTAAAACACGTCTTTACAATACATTTGGGTGAATATAAAAGGTCGTAAAAAAATTTTGAAATACAGGTGATGAATCCGCTAAATATCGTCTTAAGTCATTTCTATTAAAATAATCATACTTTTTTATATTTTTAACGTTAAGTTCACATTATTTTACATCTAAAACACGTGTTTACAATACATTTGGGTGAATACATAAAATAGAAAAAAAATTTGGGAAAAAATTGGGTAAAAAATGGTGATAATTCCGCTAAATATCGTTTAAAGTCATTTGTATTGAACTAATCATACTTTTTATATTTTTATCGTTAAGTTCACATTATTTTACATCTAAAACACGTATTTATAATACATTTGGGTGAATACAAAAAATAGAAAAAAAATTTGGGAAAAAATTTGGTAAAAAATGGTGATAATTCCGCTAAATATCGTTTAAAGTCATTTGTATTGAACTAATCATACTTTTTATATTTTTATCGTTAAGTTCACATTATTTTACATCTAAAACACGTATTTACAATACATTTGGGTGAATACAAAAAATAGAAAAAAAATTTGGGAAAAAATTGGGTAAAAAATGGTGATAATTCCGCTAAATATCGTTTAAAGTCATTTGTATTGAACTAATCATACTTTTTATATTTTTATCGTTAAGTTCACATAATTTTACATCTAAAACACGTCTTTACAATACATTTGGGTGAATATAAAAGGTCGTAAAAAAATTTTGAAATACAGGTGATGAATCCGCTAAATATCGTCTTAAGTCATTTCTATTAAACTAATCATACTTTTTATATTTTTAACGATAAGTTCACATTATTTTACATCTAAAACACGTGTTTACAATACATTTGGGTGAATACAAAAAATAGAAAAAAAATTTGGTAAAAAATGGTGATAATTCCGCTAAATATCGTTTAAAGTCATTTGTATTGAACTAATCATACTTTTTATATTTTTATCGTTAAGTTCACATTATTTTACATCTAAAACACGTCTTTACAATACATTTGGGTGAATATAAAAGGTCGTAAAAAAATTTTGAAATACAGGTGATGAATCCGCTAAATATCGTCTTAAGTCATTTCTATTAAACTAATCATACTTTTTATATTTTTAACGTTAAGTTCACATTATTTTACATCTAAAACACGTGTTTACAATACATTTGGGTGAATACAAAAAATAGAAAAAAAAATTTGGAAAAAAATGGTGATAATTCCGCTAAATATCGTTTAAAGTCATTTGTATTGAACTAATCATACTTTTTATATTTTTATCGTTAAGTTCACATTATTTTACATCTAAAACACGTCTTTACAATACATTTGGGTGAATATAAAAGGTCGTAAAAAAATTTTGAAATACAGGTGATGAATCCGCTAAATATCGTCTTAAGTCATTTCTATTAAACTAATCATACTTTTTATATTTTTAACGTTAAGTTCACATTATTTTACATCTAAAACACGAGTTTACAATACATTTGGGTGAATACAAAAAAATAGAAAAAAAATTTGGGAAAAAATTGGGTAAAAAATGGTGATAATTCCGCTAAATATCGTTTAAAGTCATTTGTATTGAACTAATCATACTTTTTATATTTTTATCGTTAAGTTCACATTATTTTACATCTAAAACACGTATTTACAATACATTTGGGTGAATACAAAAAATAGAAAAAAAATTTGGGAAAAAATTTGGTATAAAATGGTGATAATTCCGCTAAATATCGTTTAAAGTCATTTGTATTGTACTAATCATACTTTTTATATTTTTATCGTTAAGTACACATTATTTTACATCTAAAACACGTCTTTACAATACATTTGGGTGAATATAAAAGGTCGTAAAAAAATTTTGAAATACAGGTGATGAATCCGCTAAATATCGTCTTAAGTCATTTCTATTAAACTAATCATACTTTTTATATTTTTAACGTTAAGTTCACATTATTTTACATCTAAAACACGAGTTTACAATACATTTGGGTGAATACAAAAAAATAGAAAAAAAATTTGGGAAAAAATTGGGTAAAAAATGGTGATAATTCCGCTAAATATCGTTTAAAGTCATTTGTATTGAACTAATCATACTTTTTATATTTTTATCGTTAAGTTCACATTATTTTACATCTAAAACACGTATTTACAATACATTTGGGTGAATACAAAAAATAGAAAAAAAATTTGGGAAAAAATTTGGTAAAAAATGGTGATAATTCCGCTAAATATCGTTTAAAGTCATTTGTATTGAACTAATCATACTTTTTATATTTTTATCGTTAAGTTCACATTATTTTACATCTAAAACACGTATTTACAATACATTTGGGTGAATACAAAAAATAGAAAAAAAATTTGGGAAAAAATTTGGTAAAAAATGGTGATAATTCCGCTAAATATCGTTTAAAGTCATTTGTATTGAACTAATCATACTTTTTATATTTTTATTGTTAATTTCACATTATTTTACATCTAAAACACCTCTTTACAATACATTTGGGTGAATATAAAAGGTCGTAAAAAAATTTTGAAATACAGGTGATGAATCCGCTAAATATCGTCTTAAGTCATTTCTATTAAACTAATCATACTTTTTATATTTTTAACGTTAAGTTCACATTATTTTACATCTAAAACACGTGTTTACAATACATTTGGGTGAATACAAAAAATAGAAAAAAAATTTGGGAAAAAATTGGGTAAAAAATGGTGATAATTCCGCTAAATATCGTTTAAAGTCATTTGTATTGAACTAATCATACTTTTTATATTTTTATCGTTAAGTTCACATTATTTTACATCTAAAACACGTATTTACAATACATTTGGGTGAATACAAAAAATAGAAAAAAAATTTGGGAAAAAATTTGGTATAAAATGGTGATAATTCCGCTAAATATCGTTTAAAGTCATTTGTATTGTACTAATCATACTTTTTATATTTTTATCGTTAAGTACACATTATTTTACATCTAAAACACGTCTTTACAATACATTTGGGTGAATATAAAAGGTCGTAAAAAAATTTTGAAATACAGGTGATGAATCCGCTAAATATCGTCTTAAGTCATTTCTATTAAACTAATCATACTTTTTATATTTTTAACGTTAAGTTCACATTATTTTACATCTAAAACACGAGTTTACAATACATTTGGGTGAATACAAAAAAATAGAAAAAAAATTTGGGAAAAAATTGGGTAAAAAATGGTGATAATTCCGCTAAATATCGTTTAAAGTCATTTGTATTGAACTAATCATACTTTTTATATTTTTATCGTTAAGTTCACATTATTTTACATCTAAAACACGTATTTACAATACATTTGGGTGAATACAAAAAATAGAAAAAAAATTTGGGAAAAAATTTGGTAAAAAATGGTGATAATTCCGCTAAATATCGTTTAAAGTCATTTGTATTGAACTAATCATACTTTTTATATTTTTATCGTTAAGTTCACATTATTTTACATCTAAAACACGTATTTACAATACATTTGGGTGTATACAAAAAATAGAAAAAAAATTTGGAAAAAAATTGGGTAAAAAATGGTGATAATTCCGCTAAATATCGTTTAAAGTCATTTGTATTGAACTAATCATACTTTTTATATTTTTATCGTTAAGTTCACATAATTTTACATCTAAAACACGTCTTTACAATACATTTGGGTGAATATAAAAGGTCGTAAAAAAATTTTGAAATACAGGTGATGAATCCGCTAAATATCGTCTTAAGTCATTTCTATTAAACTAATCATACTTTTTACATTTTTAACGTTAAGTTCACATTATTTTACATCTAAAACACGTGTTTACAATACATTTGGGTGAATACAAAAAATAGAAAAAAAATTTGGGAAAAAATTGGGTAAAAAATGGTGATAATTCCGCTAAATATCGTTTAAAGTCATTTGTATTGAACTAATCATACTTTTTATATTTTTATCGTTAAGTTCACATTATTTTACATCTAAAACACGTATTTACAATACATTTGGGTGAATACAAAAAATAGAAAAAAAATTTGGGAAAAAATTTGGTAAAAAATGGTGATAATTCCGCTAAATATCGTTTAAAGTCATTTGTATTGAACTAATCATACTTTTTATATTTTTATCGTTAAGTTCACATTATTTTACATCTAAAACACGTATTTACAATACATTTGGGTGAATACAAAAAATAGAAAAAAAATTTGGGAAAAAATTGGGTAAAAAATGGTGATAATTCCGCTAAATATCGTTTAAAGTCATTTGTATTGAACTAATCATACTTTTTATATTTTTATCGTTAAGTTCACAAAATTTTACATCTAAAACACGTCTTTACAATACATTTGGGTGAATATAAAAGGTCGTAAAAAAATTTTGAAATACGGGTGATGGATCCGCTAAATATCGTCTTAAGTCATTTCTATTAAACTAATCATACTTTTTATATTTTTAACGTTAAGTTCACATTATTTTACATCTAAAAAACGTGTTTACAATACATTTGGGTGAATACAAAAAATAGAAAAAAAATTTGGGAAAAAATTTGGTAAAAAATGGTGATAATTCCGCTAAATATCGTTTAAAGTCATTTGTATTGAACTAATCATACTTTTTATATTTTTATCGTTAAGTTCACATTATTTTACATCTAAAACACGTCTTTACAATACATTTGGGTGAATATAAAAGGTCGTAAAAAAATTTTGAAATACAGGTGATGAATCCGCTAAATATCGTCTTAAGTCATTTCTATTAAACTAATCATACTTTTTTATATTTTTAACGTTAAGTTCACATTATTTTACATCTAAAACACGTGTTTACAATACATTTGGGTGAATACAAAAAATAGAAAAAAAATTTGGGAAAAAATTTGGTAAAAAATGGTGATAATTCCGCTAAATATCGTTTAAAGTCATTTGTATTGAACTAATCATACTTTTTATATTTTTATCGTTAAGTTCACATTATTTTACATCTAAAACACGTATTTACAATACATTTGGGTGAATACAAAAAATAGAAAAAAAATTTGGGAAAAAATTTGGTAAAAAATGGTGATAATTCCGCTAAATATCGTTTAAAGTCATTTGTATTGAACTAATCATACTTTTTATATTTTTATTGTTAATTTCACATTATTTTACATCTAAAACACCTCTTTACAATACATTTGGGTGAATATAAAAGGTCGTAAAAAAATTTTGAAATACAGGTGATGAATCCGCTAAATATCGTCTTAAGTCATTTCTATTAAACTAATCATACTTTTTATATTTTTAACGTTAAGATCACATTATTTTACATCTAAAACACGTGTTTACAATACATTTGGGTGAATACAAAAAATAGAAAAAAAATTTGGGAAAAAATTGGGTAAAAAATGGTGATAATTCCGCTAAATATCGTTTAAAGTCATTTGTATTGAACTAATCATACTTTTTATATTT
Source organism: Diuraphis noxia (assembly GCF_037042655.1). Classification (NCBI taxonomy): domain Eukaryota; kingdom Metazoa; phylum Arthropoda; class Insecta; order Hemiptera; family Aphididae; genus Diuraphis; species Diuraphis noxia. The sequence continues at coordinate 262,468 of NW_028301715.1, read as the reverse complement.
TTATCGTTAAGTTCACATTATTTTACATCTAAAACACGTATTTACAATACATTTGGGTGAATACAAAAAATAGAAAAAAAATTTGGGAAAAAATTGGGTAAAAAATGGTGATAATTCCGCTAAATATCGTTTAAAGTCATTTGTATTGAACTAATCATACTTTTTATATTTTTATCGTTAAGTTCACATTATTTTACATCTAAAACACGTCTTTACAATACATTTGGGTGAATATAAAAGGTCGTAAAAAAATTTTGAAATACAGGTGATGAATCCGCTAAATATCGTCTTAAGTCATTTCTATTAAACTAATCATACTTTTTATATTTTTAACGTTAAGTTCACATTATTTTACATCTAAAACACGTGTTTACAATACATTTGGGTGAATACAAAAAATAGAAAAAAAATTTGGTAAAAAATGGTGATAATTCCGCTAAATATCGTTTAAAGTCATTTGTATTGAACTAATCATACTTTTTATATTTTTATCGTTAAGTTCACATAATTTTACATCTAAAACACGTCTTTACAATACATTTGGGTGAATATAAAAGGTCGTAAAAAAATTTTGAAATACAGGTGATGAATCCGCTAAATATCGTCTTAAGTCATTTCTATTAAAATAATCATACTTTTTACATTTTTAACGTTAAGTTCACATTATTTTACATCTAATACACGTGTTTACAATACATTTGGGTGAATACAAAAAATAGAAAAAAAATTTGGTAAAAAATGGTGATAATTCCGCTAAATATCGTTTAAAGTCATTTGTATTGAACTAATCATACTTTTTATATTTTTATCGTTAAGTTCACATTATTTTACATCTAAAACACCTCTTTACAATACATTTGGGTGAATATAAAAGGTCGTAAAAAAATTTTGAAATACAGGTGATGAATCCGCTAAATATCGTCTTAAGTCATTTCTATTAAACTAATCATACTTTTTATATTTTTAACGTTAAGTTCACATTATTTTACATCTAAAACACGTGTTTACAATACATTTGGGTGAATACAAAAAATAGAAAAAAAATTTGGGAAAAAATATGGTAAAAAATGGTGATAATTCCGCTAAATATCGTTTAAAGTCATTTGTATTGAACTAATCATACTTTTTATATTTTTATCGTTAAGTTCACATTATTTTACATCTAAAACACGTATTTACAATACATTTGGGTGAATACAAAAAATAGAAAAAAAATTTGGGAAAAAATTGGGTAAAAAATGGTGATAATTCCGCTAAATATCGTTTAAAGTCATTTGTATTGAACTAATCATACTTTTTATATTTTTATCGTTAAGTTCACATTATTTTACATCTAAAACACGTCTTTACAATACATTTGGGTGAATATAAAAGGTCGTAAAAAAATTTTGAAATACAGGTGATGAATCCGCTAAATATCGTCTTAAGTCATTTCTATTAAACTAATCATACTTTTTATATTTTTAACGTTAAGTTCACATTATTTTACATCTAAAACACGTGTTTACAATACATTTGGGTGAATACAAAAAATAGAAAAAAAATTTGGTAAAAAATGGTGATAATTCCGCTAAATATCGTTTAAAGTCATTTGTATTGAACTAATCATACTTTTTATATTTTTATCGTTAAGTTCACATAATTTTACATCTAAAACACGTCTTTACAATACATTTGGGTGAATATAAAAGGTCGTAAAAAAATTTTGAAATACAGGTGATGAATCCGCTAAATATCGTCTTAAGTCATTTCTATTAAACTAATCATACTTTTTATATTTTTAACGTTAAGTTCACATTATTTTACATCTAAATCACGTATTTACAATACATTTGGGTGAATACAAAAAATAAAAAAAAATTTGGTAAAAAATGGTGATAATTCCGCTAAATATCGTTTAAAGTCATTTGTATTGAACTAATCATACTTTTTATATTTTTATCGTTAAGTTCACATTATTTTACATCTAAAACACGTATTTACAATACATTTGGGTTAATACAAAAAATAGATAAAAAATTTGGGAAAAAATTTGGTAAAAAATGGTGATAATTCCGCTAAATATCGTTTAAAGTCATTTGTATTGAACTAATCATACTTTTTATATTTTTATCGTTAAGTTCACATTATTTTACATCTAAAACACGTATTTACAATACATTTGGGTGAATACAAAAAATAGAAAAAAAATTTGGGAAAAAATTGGGTAAAAAATGGTGATAATTCCGCTAAATATCGTTTAAAGTCATTTGTATTGAACTAATCATACTTTTTATATTTTTATCGTTAAGTTCACATTATTTTACATCTAAAACACGTCTTTACAATACATTTGGGTGAATATAAAAGGTCGTAAAAAAATTTTGAAATACAGGTGATGAATCCGCTAAATATCGTCTTAAGTCATTTCTATTAAACTAATCATACTTTTTATATTTTTAACGTTAAGTTCACATTATTTTACATCTAAAACACGTATTTACAATACATTTGGGTGAATACAAAAAATAGAAAAAAAATTTGGGAAAAAATTGGGTAAAAAATGGTGATAATTCCGCTAAATATCGTTTAAAGTCATTTGTATTGAACTAATCATACTTTTTATATTTTTATCGTTAAGTTCACATAATTTTACATCTAAAACACGTCTTTACAATACATTTGGGTGAATATAAAAGGTCGTAAAAAAATTTTGAAATACAGGTGATGAATCCGCTAAATATCGTCTTAAGTCATTTCTATTAAACTAATCATACTTTTTACATTTTTAACGTTAAGTTCACATTATTTTACATCTAAAACACGTGTTTACAATACATTTGGGTGAATACAAAAAATAGAAAAAAAATTTGGGAAAAAATTGGGTAAAAAATGGTGATAATTCCGCTAAATATCGTTTAAAGTCATTTGTATTGAACTAATCATACTTTTTATATTTTTATCGTTAAGTTCACATTATTTTACATCTAAAACACGTATTTACAATACATTTGGGTGAATACAAAAAATAGAAAAAAAATTTGGGAAAAAATTTGGTAAAAAATGGTGATAATTCCGCTAAATATCGTTTAAAGTCATTTGTATTGAACTAATCATACTTTTTATATTTTTATCGTTAAGTTCACATTATTTTACATCTAAAACACGTATTTACAATACATTTGGGTGAATACAAAAAATAGAAAAAAAATTTGGGAAAAAATTGGGTAAAAAATGGTGATAATTCCGCTAAATATCGTTTAAAGTCATTTGTATTGAACTAATCATACTTTTTATATTTTTATCGTTAAGTTCACAAAATTTTACATCTAAAACACGTCTTTACAATACATTTGGGTGAATATAAAAGGTCGTAAAAAAATTTTGAAATACGGGTGATGGATCCGCTAAATATCGTCTTAAGTCATTTCTATTAAACTAATCATACTTTTTATATTTTTAACGTTAAGTTCACATTATTTTACATCTAAAAAACGTGTTTACAATACATTTGGGTGAATACAAAAAATAGAAAAAAAATTTGGGAAAAAATTTGGTAAAAAATGGTGATAATTCCGCTAAATATCGTTTAAAGTCATTTGTATTGAACTAATCATACTTTTTATATTTTTATCGTTAAGTTCACATTATTTTACATCTAAAACACGTCTTTACAATACATTTGGGTGAATATAAAAGGTCGTAAAAAAATTTTGAAATACAGGTGATGAATCCGCTAAATATCGTCTTAAGTCATTTCTATTAAACTAATCATACTTTTTTATATTTTTAACGTTAAGTTCACATTATTTTACATCTAAAACACGTGTTTACAATACATTTGGGTGAATACAAAAAATAGAAAAAAAATTTGGGAAAAAATTTGGTAAAAAATGGTGATAATTCCGCTAAATATCGTTTAAAGTCATTTGTATTGAACTAATCATACTTTTTATATTTTTATCGTTAAGTTCACATTATTTTACATCTAAAACACGTATTTACAATACATTTGGGTGAATACAAAAAATAGAAAAAAAATTTGGGAAAAAATTTGGTAAAAAATGGTGATAATTCCGCTAAATATCGTTTAAAGTCATTTGTATTGAACTAATCATACTTTTTATATTTTTATTGTTAATTTCACATTATTTTACATCTAAAACACCTCTTTACAATACATTTGGGTGAATATAAAAGGTCGTAAAAAAATTTTGAAATACAGGTGATGAATCCGCTAAATATCGTCTTAAGTCATTTCTATTAAACTAATCATACTTTTTATATTTTTAACGTTAAGATCACATTATTTTACATCTAAAACACGTGTTTACAATACATTTGGGTGAATACAAAAAATAGAAAAAAAATTTGGGAAAAAATTGGGTAAAAAATGGTGATAATTCCGCTAAATATCGTTTAAAGTCATTTGTATTGAACTAATCATACTTTTTATATTTTTATCGTTAAGTTCACATTATTTTACATCTAAAACACGTATTTACAATACATTTGGGTGAATACAAAAAATAGAAAAAAAATTTGGGAAAAAATTGGGTAAAAAATGGTGATAATTCCGCTAAATATCGTTTAAAGTCATTTGTATTGAACTAATCATACTTTTTATATTTTTATCGTTAAGTTCACATTATTTTACATCTAAAACACGTCTTTACAATACATTTGGGTGAATATAAAAGGTCGTAAAAAAATTTTGAAATACAGGTGATGAATCCGCTAAATATCGTCTTAAGTCATTTCTATTAAACTAATCATACTTTTTATATTTTTAACGTTAAGTTCACATTATTTTACATCTAAAACACGTGTTTACAATACATTTGGGTGAATACAAAAAATAGAAAAAAAATTTGGTAAAAAATGGTGATAATTCCGCTAAATATCGTTTAAAGTCATTTGTATTGAACTAATCATACTTTTTATATTTTTATCGTTAAGTTCACATAATTTTACATCTAAAACACGTCTTTACAATACATTTGGGTGAATATAAAAGGTCGTAAAAAAATTTTGAAATACAGGTGATGAATCCGCTAAATATCGTCTTAAGTCATTTCTATTAAAATAATCATACTTTTTACATTTTTAACGTTAAGTTCACATTATTTTACATCTAATACACGTGTTTACAATACATTTGGGTGAATACAAAAAATAGAAAAAAAATTTGGTAAAAAATGGTGATAATTCCGCTAAATATCGTTTAAAGTCATTTGTATTGAACTAATCATACTTTTTATATTTTTATCGTTAAGTTCACATTATTTTACATCTAAAACACCTCTTTACAATACATTTGGGTGAATATAAAAGGTCGTAAAAAAATTTTGAAATACAGGTGATGAATCCGCTAAATATCGTCTTAAGTCATTTCTATTAAACTAATCATACTTTTTATATTTTTAACGTTAAGTTCACATTATTTTACATCTAAAACACGTGTTTACAATACATTTGGGTGAATACAAAAAATAGAAAAAAAATTTGGGAAAAAATATGGTAAAAAATGGTGATAATTCCGCTAAATATCGTTTAAAGTCATTTGTATTGAACTAATCATACTTTTTATATTTTTATCGTTAAGTTCACATTATTTTACATCTAAAACACGTATTTACAATACATTTGGGTGAATACAAAAAATAGAAAAAAAATTTGGGAAAAAATTGGGTAAAAAATGGTGATAATTCCGCTAAATATCGTTTAAAGTCATTTGTATTGAACTAATCATACTTTTTATATTTTTATCGTTAAGTTCACATTATTTTACATCTAAAACATGTCTTTACAATACATTTGGGTGAATATAAAAGGTCGTAAAAAAATTTTGAAATACAGGTGATGAATCCGCTAAATATCGTCTTAAGTCATTTCTATTAAACTAATCATACTTTTTATATTTTTAACGTTAAGTTCACATTATTTTACATCTAAAACACGTGTTTACAATACATTTGGGTGAATACAAAAAATAGAAAAAAAATTTGGTAAAAAATGGTGATAATTCCGCTAAATATCGTTTAAAGTCATTTGTATTGAACTAATCATACTTTTTATATTTTTATCGTTAAGTTCACATAATTTTACATCTAAAACACGTCTTTACAATACATTTGGGTGAATATAAAAGGTCGTAAAAAAATTTTGAAATACAGGTGATGAATCCGCTAAATATCGTCTTAAGTCATTTCTATTAAACTAATCATACTTTTTATATTTTTAACGTTAAGTTCACATTATTTTACATCTAAATCACGTATTTACAATACATTTGGGTGAATACAAAAAATAAAAAAAAATTTGGTAAAAAATGGTGATAATTCCGCTAAATATCGTTTAAAGTCATTTGTATTGAACTAATCATACTTTTTATATTTTTATCGTTAAGTTCACATTATTTTACATCTAAAACACGTATTTACAATACATTTGGGTTAATACAAAAAATAGATAAAAAATTTGGGAAAAAATTTGGTAAAAAATGGTGATAATTCCGCTAAATATCGTTTAAAGTCATTTGTATTGAACTAATCATACTTTTTATATTTTTATCGTTAAGTTCACATTATTTTACATCTAAAACACGTATTTACAATACATTTGGGTGAATACAAAAAATAGAAAAAAAATTTGGGAAAAAATTGGGTAAAAAATGGTGATAATTCCGCTAAATATCGTTTAAAGTCATTTGTATTGAACTAATCATACTTTTTATATTTTTATCGTTAAGTTCACATTATTTTACATCTAAAACACGTCTTTACAATACATTTGGGTGAATATAAAAGGTCGTAAAAAAATTTTGAAATACAGGTGATGAATCCGCTAAATATCGTCTTAAGTCATTTCTATTAAACTAATCATACTTTTTATATTTTTAACGTTAAGTTCACATTATTTTACATCTAAAACACGTATTTACAATACATTTGGGTGAATACAAAAAATAGAAAAAAAATTTGGGAAAAAATTGGGTAAAAAATGGTGATAATTCCGCTAAATATCGTTTAAAGTCATTTGTATTGAACTAATCATACTTTTTATATTTTTATCGTTAAGTTCACATAATTTTACATCTAAAACACGTCTTTACAATACATTTGGGTGAATATAAAAGGTCGTAAAAAAATTTTGAAATACAGGTGATGAATCCGCTAAATATCGTCTTAAGTCATTTCTATTAAACTAATCATACTTTTTATATTTTTAACGTTAAGTTCACATTATTTTACATCTAAATCACGTGTTTACAATACATTTGGGTGAATACAAAAAATAAAAAAAAAATTTGGTAAAAAATGGTGATAATTCCGCTAAATATCGTTTAAAGTCATTTGTATTGAACTAATCATACTTTTTATATTTTTATCGTTAAGTTCACATTATTTTACATCTAAAACACGTATTTACAATACATTTGGGTTAATACAAAAAATAGATAAAAAATTTGGGAAAAAATTTGGTAAAAAATGGTGATAATTCCGCTAAATATCGTTTAAAGTCATTTGTATTGAACTAATCATACTTTTTATATTTTTATCGTTAAGTTCACATTATTTTACATCTAAAACACGTATTTACAATACATTTGGGTGAATACAAAAAATAAAAAAAAATTTGGTAAAAAATGGTGATAATTCCGCTAAATATCGTTTAAAGTCATTTGTATTGAACTAATCATACTTTTTATATTTTTATCGTTAAGTTCACATTATTTTACATCTAAAACACGTATTTACAATACATTTGGGTTAATACAAAAAATAGATAAAAAATTTGGGAAAAAATTTGGTAAAAAATGGTGATAATTCCGCTAAATATCGTTTAAAGTCATTTGTATTGAACTAATCATACTTTTTATATTTTTATCGTTAAGTTCACATTATTTTACATCTAAAACACGTATTTACAATACATTTGGGTGAATACAAAAAATAGAAAAAAAATTTGGGAAAAAATTGGGTAAAAAATGGTGATAATTCCGCTAAATATCGTTTAAAGTCATTTGTATTGAACTAATCATACTTTTTATATTTTTATCGTTAAGTTCACATTATTTTACATCTAAAACTCGTCTTTACAATACATTTGGGTGAATATAAAAGGTCGTAAAAAAATTTTGAAATACAGGTGATGAATCCGCTAAATATCGTCTTAAGTCATTTCTATTAAACTAATCATACTTTTTATATTTTTAACGTTAAGTTCACATTATTTTACATCTAAAACACGTATTTACAATACATTTGGGTGAATACAAAAAATAGAAAAAAAATTTGGGAAAAAATTGGGTAAAAAATGGTGATAATTCCGCTAAATATCGTTTAAAGTCATTTGTATTGAACTAATCATACTTTTTATATTTTTATCGTTAAGTTCACATAATTTTACATCTAAAACACGTCTTTACAATACATTTGGGTGAATATAAAAGGTCGTAAAAAAATTTTGAAATACAGGTGATGAATCCGCTAAATATCGTCTTAAGTCATTTCTATTAAACTAATCATACTTTTTATATTTTTAACGTTAAGTTCACATTATTTTACATCTAAATCACGTGTTTACAATACATTTGGGTGAATACAAAAAATAAAAAAAAAATTTGGTAAAAAATGGTGATAATTCCGCTAAATATCGTTTAAAGTCATTTGTATTGAACTAATCATACTTTTTATATTTTTATCGTTAAGTTCACATTATTTTACATCTAAAACACGTATTTACAATACATTTGGGTTAATACAAAAAATAGATAAAAAATTTGGGAAAAAATTTGGTAAAAAATGGTGATAATTCCGCTAAATATCGTTTAAAGTCATTTGTATTGAACTAATCATACTTTTTATATTTTTATCGTTAAGTTCACATTATTTTACATCTAAAACACGTATTTACAATACATTTGGGTGAATACAAAAAATAGAAAAAAAATTTGGGAAAAAATTGGGTAAAAAATGGTGATAATTCCGCTAAATATCGTTTAAAGTCATTTGTATTGAACTAATCATACTTTTCATATTTTTATCGTTAAGTTCACATTATTTTACATCTAAAACACGTCTTTACAATACATTTGGGTGAATATAAAAGGTCGTAAAAAAATTTTGAAATACAGGTGATGAATCCGCTAAATATCGTCTTAAGTCATTTCTATTAAACTAATCATACTTTTTATATTTTTAACGTTAAGTTCACATTATTTTACATCTAAAACACGTATTTACAATACATTTGGGTGAATACAAAAAATAGAAAAAAAATTTGGGAAAAAATTGGGTAAAAAATGGTGATAATTCCGCTAAATATCGTTTAAAGTCATTTGTATTGAACTAATCATACTTTTTATATTTTTATCGTTAAGTTCACATTATTTTACATCTAAAACACGTCTTTACAATACATTTGGGTGAATATAAAAGGTCGTAAAAAAATTTTGAAATACAGGTGATGAATCCGCTAAATATCGTCTTAAGTCATTTCTATTAAACTAATCATACTTTTTATATTTTTAACGTTAAGTTCACATTATTTTACATCTAAAACACGTGTTTACAATACATTTGGGTGAATACAAAAAATAGAAAAAAAATTTGGTAAAAAATGGTGATAATTCCGCTAAATATCGTTTAAAGTCATTTGTATTGAACTAATCATACTTTTTATATTTTTATCGTTAAGTTCACATTATTTTACATCTAAAACACGTATTTACAATACATTTGGGTGAATACAAAAAATAGAAAAAAAATTTGGGAAAAAATTTGGTAAAAAATGGTGATAATTCCGCTAAATATCGTTTAAAGTCATTTGTATTGTACTAATCATACTTTTTATATTTTTATCGTTAAGTTCACATTATTTTACATCTAAAACACGTCTTTACAATACATTTGGGTGAATATAAAAGGTCGTAAAAAAATTTTGAAATACAGGTGATGAATCCGCTAAATATCGTCTTAAGTCATTTCTATTAAACTAATCATACTTTTTATATTTTTAACGTTAAGTTCACATTATTTTACATCTAAAACACGAGTTTACAATACATTTGGGTGAATACAAAAAAATAGAAAAAAAATTTGGGAAAAAATTGGGTAAAAAATGGTGATAATTCCGCTAAATATCGTTTAAAGTCATTTGTATTGAACTAATCATACTTTTTATATTTTTATCGTTAAGTTCACATTATTTTACATCTAAAACACGTATTTACAATACATTTGGGTGAATACAAAAAATAGAAAAAAAATTTGGGAAAAAATTTGGTAAAAAATGGTGATAATTCCGCTAAATATCGTTTAAAGTCATTTGTATTGAACTAATCATACTTTTTATATTTTTATCGTTAAGTTCACATTATTTTACATCTAAAACACGTATTTACAATACATTTGGGTGTATACAAAAAATAGAAAAAAAATTTGGAAATAAATTGGGTAAAAAATGGTGATAATTCCGCTAAATATCGTTTAAAGTCATTTGTATTGAACTAATCATACTTTTTATATTTTTATCGTTAAGTTCACATAATTTTACATCTAAAACACGTCTTTACAATACATTTGGGTGAATATAAAAGGTCGTAAAAAAATTTTGAAATACAGGTGATGAATCCGCTAAATATCGTCTTAAGTCATTTCTATTAAACTAATCATACTTTTTATATTTTTAACGTTAAGTTCACATTATTTTACATCTAAATCACGTGTTTACAATACATTTGGGTGAATACAAAAAATAAAAAAAAAATTTGGTAAAAAATGGTGATAATTCCGCTAAATATCGTTTAAAGTCATTTGTATTGAACTAATCATACTATTTATATTTTTATCGTTAAGTTCACATTATTTTACATCTAAAACACGTCTTTACAATACATTTGGGTGAATATAAAAGGTCGTAAAAAAATTTTGAAATACAGGTGATGAATCCGCTAAATATCGTCTTAAGTCATTTCTATTAAACTAATCATACTTTTTTATATTTTTAACGTTAAGTTCACATTATTTTACATCTAAAACACGTGTTTACAATACATTTGGGTGAATACAAAAAATAGAAAAAAAAATTTGGGAAAAAATTGGGTAAAAAATGGTGATAATTCCGCTAAATATCGTTTAATGTCATTTGTATTGAACTAATCATACTTTTTATATTTTTATCGTTAATTTCACATAATTTTACATCTAAAACACGTCTTTACAATACATTTGGGTGAATATAAAAGGTCGTAAAAAAATTTTCAAATACAGGTGATGAATCCGCTAAATATCGTCTTAAGTCATTTCTATTAAAATAATCATACTTTTTACATTTTTAACGTAAGTTCACATTATTTTACATCTAATACACGTGTTTACAATACATTTGGGTGAATACAAAAAATAGAAAAAAAATTTGGTAAAAAATGGTAATAATTCCGCTAAATATCGTTTAAAGTCATTTGTATTGAACTAATCATACTTTTTATATTTTTATCGTGAAGATCACATTATTTTACATCTAAAACACGTATTTACAATACATTTGGGTGAATACAAAAAATAGAAAAAAAATTTGGGAAAAAATTGGGTAAAAAATGGTGATAATTCCGCTAAATATCGTTTAAAGTCATTTGTATTGAACTAATCATACTTTTTATATTTTTATTGTTAAGTTCACATTATTTTACATCTAAAACACCTCTTTACAATACATTTGGGTGAATATAAAAGGTCGTAAAAAAATTTTGAAATACAGGTGATGAATCCGCTAAATATCGTCTTAAGTCATTTCTATTAAACTAATCATACTTTTTATATTTTTAACGTTAAGTTCACATTATTTTACATCTAAAACACGTGTTTACAATACATTTGGGTGAATACAAAAAATAGAAAAAAAATTTGGGAAAAAATTGGGTAAAAAATGGTGATAATTCCGCTAAATATCGTTTAAAGTCATTTGTATTGAACTAATCATACTTTTTATATTTTTATCGTTAAGTTCACATGATTTTACATCTAAAACACGTATTTATAATACATTTGGGTGAATACAAAAAATAGAAAAAAAATTTGGGAAAAAATTTGGTAAAAAATGGTGATAATTCCGCTAAATATCGTTTAAAGTCATTTGTATTGAACTAATCATACTTTTTATATTTTTATCGTTAAGTTCACATTATTTTACATCTAAAACACGTATTTACAATACATTTGGGTGAATACAAAAAATAGAAAAAAAATTTGGGAATAAATTGGGTAAAAAATGGTGATAATTCCGCTAAATATCGTTTAAAGTCATTTGTATTGAACTAATCATACTTTTTATATTTTTATCGTTAAGTTCACATTATTTTACATCTAAAACACGTATTTACAATACATTTGGGTGAATACAAAAAATAGAAAAAAAATTTGGGAAAAAATTTGGTAAAAAATGGTGATAATTCCGCTAAATATCGTTTAAAGTCATTTGTATTGTACTAATCATACTTTTTATATTTTTATCGTTAAGTTCACATTATTTTACATCTAAAACACGTATCTACAATACATTTGGGTGAATACAAAAAATAGAAAAAAAATTTGGTAAAAAATGGTGATAATTCCGCTAAATATCGTTTAAAGTCATTTGTATTGAACTAATCATACTTTTTATATTTTTATCGTTAAGTTCACATTATTTTACATCTAAAACACGTCTTTACAATACATTTGGGTGAATATAAATGGTCGTAAAAAAATTTTGAAATACAGGTGATGAATCCGCTAAATATCGTCTTAAGTCAATTCTATTAAACTAATCATACTTTTTATATTTTTAACGTTAAGTTCACATTATTTTACATCTAAAACACGTGTTTACAATACATTTGGGTGAATACAAAAGGTCGTAAAAAAATTTTGAAATACAGGTGATGAATCCGCTAAATATCGTCTTAAGTCATTTCTATTAAACTAATCATACTTTTTATATTTTTAACGTTAAGTTCACATTATTTTACATCTAAATCACGTGTTTACAATACATTTGGGTGAATACAAAAAATAAAAAAAAAATTTGGTAAAAAATGGTGATAATTCCGCTAAATATCGTTTAAAGTCATTTGTATTGAACTAATCATACTATTTATATTTTTATCGTTAAGTTCACATTATTTTACATCTAAAACACGTCTTTACAATACATTTGGGTGAATATAAAAGGTCGTAAAAAAATTTTGAAATACAGGTGATGAATCCGCTAAATATCGTCTTAAGTCATTTCTATTAAACTAATCATACTTTTTTATATTTTTAACGTTAAGTTCACATTATTTTACATCTAAAACACGTGTTTACAATACATTTGGGTGAATACAAAAAATAGAAAAAAAAATTTGGGAAAAAATTGGGTAAAAAATGGTGATAATTCCGCTAAATATCGTTTAAAGTCATTTGTATTGAACTAATCATACTTTTTATATTTTTATCGTTAATTTCACATAATTTTACATCTAAAACACGTCTTTACAATACATTTGGGTGAATATAAAAGGTCGTAAAAAAATTTTGAAATACAGGTGATGAATCCGCTAAATATCGTCTTAAGTCATTTCTATTAAAATAATCATACTTTTTACATTTTTAACGTTAAGTTCACATTATTTTACATCTAATACACGTGTTTACAATACATTTGGGTGAATACAAAAAATAGAAAAAAAATTTGGTAAAAAATGGTAATAATTCCGCTAAATATCGTTTAAAGTCATTTGTATTGAACTAATCATACTTTTTATATTTTTATCGTTAAGTTCACATTATTTTACATCTAAAACACGTATTTACAATACATTTGGGTGAATACAAAAAATAGAAAAAAAATTTGGGAAAAAATTTGGTAAAAAATGGTGATAATTCCGCTAAATATCGTTTAAAGTCATTTGTATTGAACTAATCATACTTTTTATATTTTTATCGTTAAGTTCACATTATTTTACATCTAAAACACGTCTTTACAATACATTTGGGTGAATATAAATGGTCGTAAAAAAATTTTGAAATACAGGTGATGAATCCGCTAAATATCGTCTTAAGTCATTTCTATTAAACTAATCATACTTTTTATATTTTTAACGTTAAGTTCACATTATTTTACATCTAAAACACGTGTTTACAATACATTTGGGTGAATACAAAAAATAGAAAAAAAATTTGGTAAAAAATGGTGATAATTCCGCTAAATATCGTTTAAAGTCATTTGTATTGAACTAATCATACTTTTTATATTTTTATCGTTAAGATCACATTATTTTACATCTAAAACACGTATTTACAATACATTTGGGTGAATACAAAAAATAGAAAAAAAATTTGGGAAAAAATTTGGTAAAAAATGGTGATAATTCCGCTAAATATCGTTTAAAGTCATTTGTATTGAACTAATCATACTTTTTATATTTTTATCGTTAAGTTCACATTATTTTACATCTAAAACACGTATTTACAATACATTTGGGTGAATACAAAAAATAGAAAAAAAATTTGGTAAAAAATGGTGATAATTCCGCTAAATATCGTTTAAAGTCATTTGTATTGAACTAATCATACTATTTATATTTTTATCGTTAAGTTCACATTATTTTACATCTAAAACACGTCTTTACAATACATTTGGGTGAATATAAAAGGTCGTAAAAAAATTTTGAAATACAGGTGATGAATCCGCTAAATATCGTCTTAAGTCATTTCTATTAAACTAATCATACTTTTTTATATTTTTAACGTTAAGTTCACATTATTTTACATCTAAAACACGTGTTTACAATACATTTGGGTGAATACAAAAAATAGAAAAAAAAATTTGGGAAAAAATTGGGTAAAAAATGGTGATAATTCCGCTAAATATCGTTTAAAGTCATTTGTATTGAACTAATCATACTTTTTATATTTTTATCGTTAAGTTCACAAAATTTTACATCTAAAACACGTCTTTACAATACATTTGGGTGAATATAAAAGGTCGTAAAAAAATTTTGAAATACGGGTGATGGATCCGCTAAATATCGTCTTAAGTCATTTCTATTAAACTAATCATACTTTTTATATTTTTAACGTTAAGTTCACATTATTTTACATCTAAAACACGTGTTTACAATACATTTGGGTGAATACAAAAAATAGAAAAAAAATTTGGTAAAAAATGGTGATAATTCCGCTAAATATCGTTTAAAGTCATTTGTATTGAACTAATCATACTTTTCATATTTTTATCGTTATGTTCACATTATTTTACATCTAAAACACGTATTTACAATACATTTGGGTGAATACAAAAAATAGAAAAAAAATTTGGGAAAAAATTTGGTAAAAAATGGTGATAATTCCGCTAAATATCGTTTAAAGTCATTTGTATTGAACTAATCATACTTTTTATATTTTTATTGTTAAGTTCACATTATTTTACATCTAAAACACCTCTTTACAATACATTTGGGTGAATATAAAAGGTCGTAAAAAAATTTTGAAATACAGGTGATGAATCCGCTAAATATCGTCTTAAGTCATTTCTATTAAACTAATCATACTTTTTATATTTTTAACGTTAAGTTCACATTATTTTACATCTAAAACACGTGTTTACAATACATTTGGGTGAATACAAAAAATAGAAAAAAAATTTGGGAAAAAATTGGGTAAAAAATGGTGATAATTCCGCTAAATATCGTTTAAAGTCATTTGTATTGAACTAATCATACTTTTTATATTTTTATCGTTAAGTTCACATTATTTTACATCTAAAACACGTATTTACAATACATTTGGGTGAATAAAAAAAATAGAAAAAAAATTTGGGAAAAAATTGGGTAAAAAATGGTGATAATTCCGCTAAATATCGTTTAAAGTCATTTGTATTGAACTAATCATACTTTTTATATTTTTATCGTTAAGTTCACATTATTTTACATCTAAAACACGTATTTACAATACATTTGGGTGAATACAAAAAATAGAAAAAAAATTTGGGAAAAAATTTGGTAAAAAATGGTGATAATTCCGCTAAATATCGTTTAAAGTCATTTGTATTGTACTAATCATACTTTTTATATTTTTATCGTTAAGTTCACATTATTTTACATCTAAAACACGTATCTACAATACATTTGGGTGAATACAAAAAATAGAAAAAAAATTTGGTAAAAAATGGTGATAATTCCGCTAAATATCGTTTAAAGTCATTTGTATTGAACTAATCATACTTTTTATATTTTTATCGTTAAGTTCACATTATTTTACATCTAAAACACGTCTTTACAATACATTTGGGTGAATATAAATGGTCGTAAAAAAATTTTGAAATACAGGTGATGAATCCGCTAAATATCGTCTTAAGTCATTTCTATTAAACTAATCATACTTTTTATATTTTTAACGTTAAGTTCACATTATTTTACATCTAAAACACGTGTTTACAATACATTTGGGTGAATACAAAAAATAGAAAAAAAATTTGGTAAAAAATGGTGATAATTCCGCTAAATATCGTTTAAAGTCATTTGTATTGAACTAATCATACTTTTTATATTTTTATCGTTAAGATCACATTATTTTACATCTAAAACACGTATTTACAATACATTTGGGTGAATACAAAAAATAGAAAAAAAATTTGGTAAAAAATGGTGATAATTCCGCTAAATATCGTTTAAAGTCATTTGTATTGAACTAATCATACTTTTTATATTTTTATCGTTAAGTTCACATTATTTTACATCTAAAACACGTATTTACAATACATTTGGGTGAATACAAAAAATAGAAAAAAAATTTGGTAAAAAATGGTGATAATTCCGCTAAATATCGTTTAAAGTCATTTGTATTGAACTAATCATACTATTTATATTTTTATCGTTAAGTTCACATTATTTTACATCTAAAACACGTCTTTACAATACATTTGGGTGAATATAAAAGGTCGTAAAAAAATTTTGAAATACAGGTGATGAATCCGCTAAATATCGTCTTAAGTCATTTCTATTAAACTAATCATACTTTTTTATATTTTTAACGTTAAGTTCACATTATTTTACATCTAAAACACGTGTTTACAATACATTTGGGTGAATACAAAAAATAGAAAAAAAAATTTGGGAAAAAATTGGGTAAAAAATGGTGATAATTCCGCTAAATATCGTTTAAAGTCATTTGTATTGAACTAATCATACTTTTTATATTTTTATCGTTAATTTCACATAATTTTACATCTAAAACACGTCTTTACAATACATTTGGGTGAATATAAAAGGTCGTAAAAAAATTTTGAAATACAGGTGATGAATCCGCTAAATATCGTCTTAAGTCATTTCTATTAAAATAATCATACTTTTTACATTTTTAACGTTAAGTTCACATTATTTTACATCTAATACACGTGTTTACAATACATTTGGGTGAATACAAAAAATAGAAAAAAAATTTGGTAAAAAATGGTAATAATTCCGCTAAATATCGTTTAAAGTCATTTGTATTGAACTAATCATACTTTTTATATTTTTATCGTGAAGATCACATTATTTTACATCTAAAACACGTATTTACAATACATTTGGGTGAATACAAAAAATAGAAAAAAAATTTGGGAAAAAATTTGGTAAAAAATGGTGATAATTCCGCTAAATATCGTTTAAAGTCATTTGTATTGAACTAATCATACTTTTTATATTTTTATCGTTAAGTTCACATTATTTTACATCTAAAACACGTATTTACAATACATTTGGGTGAATACAAAAAATAGAAAAAAAATTTGGGAAAAAATTTGGTAAAAAATGGTGATAATTCCGCTAAATATCGTTTAAAGTCATTTGTATTGTACTAATCATACTTTTTATATTTTTATCGTTAAGTTCACATTATTTTACATCTAAAACACGTATCTACAATACATTTGGGTGAATACAAAAAATAGAAAAAAAATTTGGTAAAAAATGGTGATAATTCCGCTAAATATCGTTTAAAGTCATTTGTATTGAACTAATCATACTTTTTATATTTTTATCGTTAAGTTCACATTATTTTACATCTAAAACACGTCTTTACAATACATTTGGGTGAATATAAATGGTCGTAAAAAAATTTTGAAATACAGGTGATGAATCCGCTAAATATCGTCTTAAGTCATTTCTATTAAACTAATCATACTTTTTATATTTTTAACGTTAAGTTCACATTATTTTACATCTAAAACACGTGTTTACAATACATTTGGGTGAATACAAAAAATAGAAAAAAAATTTGGTAAAAAATGGTGATAATTCCGCTAAATATCGTTTAAAGTCATTTGTATTGAACTAATCATACTTTTTATATTTTTATCGTTAAGTTCACATAATTTTACATCTAAAACACGTCTTTACAATACATTTGGGTGAATATAAAAGGTCGTAAAAAAATTTTGAAATACAGGTGATGAATCCGCTAAATATCGTCTTAAGTCATTTCTATTAAAATAATCATACTTTTTACATTTTTAACGTTAAGTTCACATTATTTTACATCTAATACACGTGTTTACAATACATTTGGGTGAATACAAAAAATAGAAAAAAAATTTGGTAAAAAATGGTAATAATTCCGCTAAATATCGTTTAAAGTCATTTGTATTGAACTAATCATACTTTTTATATTTTTATCGTTAAGATCACATTATTTTACATCTAAAACACGTATTTACAATACATTTGGGTGAATACAAAAAATAGAAAAAAAATTTGGGAAAAAATTTGGTAAAAAATGGTGATAATTCCGCTAAATATCGTTTAAAGTCATTTGTATTGAACTAATCATACTTTTTATATTTTTATCGTTAAGTTCACATTATTTTACATCTAAAACACGTATTTACAATACATTTGGGTGAATACAAAAAATAGAAAAAAAATTTGGGAAAAAATTTGGTAAAAAATGGTGATAATTCCGCAAAATATCGTTTAAAGTCATTTGTATTGAACTAATCATACTTTTTATATTTTTATTGTTAAGTTCACATTATTTTACATCTAAAACACCTCTTTAAAATACATTTGGGTGAATATAAAAGGTCGTAAAAAAATTTTGAAATACAGGTGATGAATCCGCTAAATATCGTCTTAAGTCATTTCTATTAAACTAATCATACTTTTTATATTTTTAACGTTAAGTTCACATTATTTTACATCTAAAACACGTGTTTACAATACATTTGGGTGAATACAAAAAATAGAAAAAAAATTTGGGAAAAAATTGGGTAAAAAATGGTGATAATTCCGCTAAATATCGTTTAAAGTCATTTGTATTGAACTAATCATACTTTTTATATTTTTATCGTTAAGTTCACATGATTTTACATCTAAAACACGTATTTATAATACATTTGGGTGAATACAAAAAATAGAAAAAAAATTTGGGAAAAAATTTGGTAAAAAATGGTGATAATTCCGCTAAATATCGTTTAAAGTCATTTGTATTGAACTAATCATACTTTTTATATTTTTATCGTTAAGTTCACATTATTTTACATCTAAAACACGTATTTACAATACATTTGGGTGAATACAAAAAATAGAAAAAAAATTTGGGAAAAAATTGGGTAAAAAATGGTGATAATTCCGCTAAATATCGTTTAAAGTCATTTGTATTGAACTAATCATACTTTTTATATTTTTATCGTTAAGTTCACATTATTTTACATCTAAAACACGTCTTTACAATACATTTGGGTGAATATAAAAGGTCGTAAAAAAATTTTGAAATACAGGTGATGAATCCGCTAAATATCGTCTTAAGTCATTTCTATTAAACTAATCATACTTTTTATATTTTTAACGTTAAGTTCACATTATTTTACATCTAAAACACGTGTTTACAATACATTTGGGTGAATACAAAAAATAGAAAAAAAATTTGGTAAAAAATGGTGATAATTCCGCTAAATATCGTTTAAAGTCATTTGTATTGAACTAATCATACTTTTTATATTTTTATCGTTAAGTTCACATTATTTTACATCTAAAACACGTATTTACAATACATTTGGGTGAATACAAAAAATAGAAAAAAAATTTGGGAAAAAATTTGGTAAAAAATGGTGATAATTCCGCTAAATATCGTTTAAAGTCATTTGTATTGAACTAATCATATTTTTTATATTTTTATCGTTAAGTTCACATTATTTTACATCTAAAACACGTATTTACAATACATTTGGGTGAATACAAAAAATAGAAAAAAAATTTGGGAAAAAATTTGGTAAAAAATGGTGATAATTCCGCAAAATATCGTTTAAAGTCATTTGTATTGAACTAATCATACTTTTTATATTTTTATTGTTAAGTTCACATTATTTTACATCTAAAACACCTCTTTAAAATACATTTGGGTGAATATAAAAGGTCGTAAAAAAATTTTGAAATACAGGTGATGAATCCGCTAAATATCGTCTTAAGTCATTTCTATTAAACTAATCATACTTTTTATATTTTTAACGTTAAGTTCACATTATTTTACATCTAAAACACGTGTTTACAATACATTTGGGTGAATACAAAAAATAGAAAAAAAATTTGGGAAAAAATTGGGTAAAAAATGGTGATAATTCCGCTAAATATCGTTTAAAGTCATTTGTATTGAACTAATCATACTTTTTATATTTTTATCGTTAAGTTCACATGATTTTACATCTAAAACACGTATTTATAATACATTTGGGTGAATACAAAAAATAGAAAAAAAATTTGGGAAAAAATTTGGTAAAAAATGGTGATAATTCCGCTAAATATCGTTTAAAGTCATTTGTATTGAACTAATCATACTTTTTATATTTTTATCGTTAAGTTCACATTATTTTACATCTAAAACACGTATTTACAATACATTTGGGTGAATACAAAAAATAGAAAAAAAATTTGGGAAAAAATTGGGTAAAAAATGGTGATAATTCCGCTAAATATCGTTTAAAGTCATTTGTATTGAACTAATCATACTTTTTATATTTTTATCGTTAAGTTCACATTATTTTACATCTAAAACACGTCTTTATAATACATTTGGGTGAATATAAAAGGTCGTAAAAAAATTTTGAAATACAGGTGATGAATCCGCTAAATATCGTCTTAAGTCATTTCTATTAAACTAATCATACTTTTTATATTTTTAACGTTAAGTTCACATTATTTTACATCTAAAACACGTGTTTACAATACATTTGGGTGAATACAAAAAATAGAAAAAAAATTTGGTAAAAAATGGTGATAATTCCGCTAAATATCGTTTAAAGTCATTTGTATTGAACTAATCATACTTTTTATATTTTTATCGTTAAGTTCACATTATTTTACATCTAAAACACGTATTTACAATACATTTGGGTGAATACAAAAAATAGAAAAAAAATTTGGGAAAAAATTTGGTAAAAAATGGTGATAATTCCGCTAAATATCGTTTAAAGTCATTTGTATTGTACTAATCATACTTTTTATATTTTTATCGTTAAGTTCACATTATTTTACATCTAAAACACGTATCTACAATACATTTGGGTGAATACAAAAAATAGAAAAAAAATTTGGTAAAAAATGGTGATAATTCCGCTAAATATCGTTTAAAGTCATTTGTATTGAACTAATCATACTTTTTATATTTTTATCGTTAAGTTCACATTATTTTACATCTAAAACACGTCTTTACAATACATTTGGGTGAATATAAAAGGTCGTAAAAAAATTTTGAAATACAGGTGATGAATCCGCTAAATATCGTCTTAAGTCATTTCTATGAAACTAATCATACTTTTTATATTTTTAACGTTAAGTTCACATTATTTTACATCTAAAACACGTGTTTACAATACATTTGGGTGAATACAAAAAATTGAAAAAAAATTTGGTAAAAAATGGTGATAATTCCGCTAAATATCGTTTAAAGTCATTTGTATTGAACTAATCATACTTTTTATATTTTTATCGTTAAGTTCATATTATTTTACATCTAAAACACGTATTTACAATACATTTGGGTGAATACAAAAAATAGAAAAAAAATTTGGGAAAAAATTTGGTAAAAAATGGTGATAATTCCGCTAAATATCGTTTAAAGTCATTTGTATTGAACTAATCATACTTTTTATATTTTTATCGTTAAGTTCACAAAATTTTACATCTAAAACACGTCTTTACAATACATTTGGGTGAATATAAAAGGTCGTAAAAAAATTTTGAAATACGGGTGATGGATCCGCTAAATATCGTCTTAAGTCATTTCTATTAAACTAATCATACTTTTTATATTTTTAACGTTAAGTTCACATTATTTTACATCTAAAACACGTGTTTACAATACATTTGGGTGAATACAAAAAATAGAAAAAAAATTTGGGAAAAAATTGGGTAAAAAATGGTGATAATTCCGCTAAATATCTTCTTAAGTCATTTCTATTAAACTAATCATACTTTTTATATTTTTAACGTTAAGTTCACATTATTTTACATCTAAAACACGTATTTACAATACATTTGGGTGAATACAAAAAATAAAAAAAAAATTTGGGAAAAAATTGGGTAAAAAATGGTGATAATTCCGCTAAATATCGTTTAAAGTCATTTGTATTGAACTAATCATACTTTTTATATTTTTATTGTTAAGTTCACATTATTTTACATCTAAAACACCTCTTTACAATACATTTGGGTGAATATAAAAGGTCGTAAAAAAATTTTGAAATACAGGTGATGAATCCGCTAAATATCGTCTTAAGTCATTTCTATTAAACTAATCATACTTTTTATATTTTTAACGTTAAGTTCACATTATTTTACATCTAAAACACGTGTTTACAATACATTTGGGTGAATACAAAAAATAGAAAAAAAATTTGGTAAAAAATGGTGATAATTCCGCTAAATATCGTTTAAAGTCATTTGTATTGAACTAATCATACTTTTCATATTTTTATCGTTAAGTTCACATTATTTTACATCTAAAACACGTATTTACAATACATTTGGGTGAATACAAAAAATAGAAAAAAAATTTGGGAAAAAATTGGGTAAAAAATGGTGATAATTCCGCTAAATATCGTTTAAAGTCATTTGTATTGAACTAATCATACTTTTTATATTTTTATCGTTAAGTTCACATTATTTTACATCTAAAACACGTATTTACAATACATTTGGGTGAATACAAAAAATAGAAAAAAAATTTGGGAAAAAATTTGGTAAAAAATGGTGATAATTCCGCTAAATATCGTTTAAAGTCATTTGTATTGAACTAATCATACTTTTTATATTTTTATTGTTAAGTTCACATTATTTTACATCTAAAACACCTCTTTACAATACATTTGGGTGAATATAAAAGGTCGTAAAAAAATTTTGAAATACAGGTGATGAATCCGCTAAATATCGTCTTAAGTCATTTCTATTAAACTAATCATACTTTTTATATTTTTAACGTTAAGTTCACATTATTTTACATCTAAAACACGTGTTTACAATACATTTGGGTGAATACAAAAAATAGAAAAAAAATTTGGTAAAAAATGGTGATAATTCCGCTAAATATCGTTTAAAGTCATTTGTATTGAACTAATCATACTTTTTATATTTTTATCGTTAAGTTCACATTATTTTACATCTAAAACACGTATTTATAATACATTTGGGTGAATACAAAAAATAGAAAAAAAATTTGGGAAAAAATTTGGTAAAAAATGGTGATAATTCCGCTAAATATCGTTTAAAGTCATTTGTATTGAACTAATCATACTTTTTATATTTTTATCGTTAAGTTCACATTATTTTACATCTAAAACACGTATTTACAATACATTTGGGTGAATACAAAAAATAGAAAAAAAATTTGGGAAAAAATTGGGTAAAAAATGGTGATAATTCCGCTAAATATCGTTTAAAGTCATTTGTATTGAACTAATCATACTTTTTATATTTTTATCGTTAAGTTTACATTATTTTACATCTAAAACACGTCTTTACAATACATTTGGGTGAATTTAAAAGGTCGTAAAAAAATTTTGAAATACAGGTGATGAATCCGCTAAATATCGTCTTAAGTCATTTCTATTAAACTAATCATACTTTTTATATTTTTAACGTTAAGTTCACATTATTTTACATCTAAAACACGTGTTTACAATACATTTGGGTGAATACAAAAAATAGAAAAAAAATTTGGTAAAAAATGGTGATAATTCCGCTAAATATCGTTTAAAGTCATTTGTATTGAACTAATCATACTTTTTATATTTTTATCGTTAAGTTCACATTATTTTACATCTAAAACACGTATTTACAATACATTTGGGTGAATACAAAAAATAGAAAAAAAATTTGGGAAAAAATTTGGTAAAAAATGGTGATAATTCCGCTAAATATCGTTTAAAGTCATTTGTATTGTACTAATCATACTTTTTATATTTTTATCGTTAAGTTCACATTATTTTACATCTAAAACACGTATCTACAATACATTTGGGTGAATACAAAAAATAGAAAAAAAATTTGGTAAAAAATGGTGATAATTCCGCTAAATATCGTTTAAAGTCATTTGTATTGAACTAATCATACTTTTTATATTTTTATCGTTAAGTTCACATTATTTTACATCTAAAACACGTCTTTACAATACATTTGGGTGAATATAAAAGGTCGTAAAAAAATTTTGAAATACAGGTGATGAATCCGCTAAATATCGTCTTAAGTCATTTCTATGAAACTAATCATACTTTTTATATTTTTAACGTTAAGTTCACATTATTTTACATCTAAAACACGTGTTTACAATACATTTGGGTGAATACAAAAAATTGAAAAAAAATTTGGTAAAAAATGGTGATAATTCCGCTAAATATCGTTTAAAGTCATTTGTATTGAACTAATCATACTTTTTATATTTTTATCGTTAAGTTCATATTATTTTACATCTAAAACACGTATTTACAATACATTTGGGTGAATACAAAAAATAGAAAAAAAATTTGGGAAAAAATTTGGTAAAAAATGGTGATAATTCCGCTAAATATCGTTTAAAGTCATTTGTATTGAACTAATCATACTTTTTATATTTTTATCGTTAAGTTCACAAAATTTTACATCTAAAACACGTCTTTACAATACATTTGGGTGAATATAAAAGGTCGTAAAAAAATTTTGAAATACGGGTGATGGATCCGCTAAATATCGTCTTAAGTCATTTCTATTAAACTAATCATACTTTTTATATTTTTAACGTTAAGTTCACATTATTTTACATCTAAAACACGTGTTTACAATACATTTGGGTGAATACAAAAAATAGAAAAAAAATTTGGTAAAAAATGGTGATAATTCCGCTAAATATCGTTTAAAGTCATTTGTATTGAACTAATCATACTTTTTATATTTTTATCGTTAAGTTCACAAAATTTTACATCTAAAACACGTCTTTACAATACATTTGGGTGAATATAAAAGGTCGTAAAAAAATTTTGAAATACGGGTGATGGATCCGCTAAATATCGTCTTAAGTCATTTCTATTAAACTAATCATACTTTTTATATTTTTAACGTTAAGTTCACATTATTTTACATCTAAAACACGTGTTTACAATACATTTGGGTGAATACAAAAAATAGAAAAAAAATTTGGTAAAAAATGGTGATAATTCCGCTAAATATCGTTTAAAGTCATTTGTATTGAACTAATCATACTTTTCATATTTTTATCGTTATGTTCACATTATTTTACATCTAAAACACGTATTTACAATACATTTGGGTGAATACAAAAAATAGAAAAAAAATTTGGGAAAAAATTTGGTAAAAAATGGTGATAATTCCGCTAAATATCGTTTAAAGTCATTTGTATTGAACTAATCATACTTTTTATATTTTTATTGTTAAGTTCACATTATTTTACATCTAAAACACCTCTTTACAATACATTTGGGTGAATATAAAAGGTCGTAAAAAAATTTTGAAATACAGGTGATGAATCCGCTAAATATCGTCTTAAGTCATTTCTATTAAACTAATCATACTTTTTATATTTTTAACGTTAAGTTCACATTATTTTACATCTAAAACACGTGTTTACAATACATTTGGGTGAATACAAAAAATAGAAAAAAAATTTGGTAAAAAATGGTGATAATTCCGCTAAATATCGTTTAAAGTCATTTGTATTGAACTAATCATACTTTTTATATTTTTATCGTTAAGTTCACATAATTTTACATCTAAAACACGTCTTTACAATACATTTGGGTGAATATAAAAGGTCGTAAAAAAATTTTGAAATACAGGTGATGAATCCGCTAAATATCGTCTTAAGTCATTTCTATTAAAATAATCATACTTTTTACATTTTTAACGTTAAGTTCACATTATTTTACATCTAATACACGTGTTTACAATACATTTGGGTGAATACAAAAAATAGAAAAAAAATTTGGTAAAAAATGGTGATAATTCCGCTAAATATCGTTTAAAGTCATTTGTATTGAACTAATCATACTTTTTATATTTTTATCGTTAAGTTCACATTATTTTACATCTAAAACACCTCTTTACAATACATTTGGGTGAATATAAAAGGTCGTAAAAAAATTTTGAAATACAGGTGATGAATCCGCTAAATATCGTCTTAAGTCATTTCTATTAAACTAATCATACTTTTTATATTTTTAACGTTAAGTTCACATTATTTTACATCTAAAACACGTGTTTACAATACATTTGGGTGAATACAAAAAATAGAAAAAAAATTTGGGAAAAAATTGGGTAAAAAATGGTGATAATTCCGCTAAATATCGTTTAAAGTCATTTGTATTGAACTAATCATACTTTTTATATTTTTATCGTTAAGTTCACATGATTTTACATCTAAAACACGTATTTATAATACATTTGGGTGAATACAAAAAATAGAAAAAAAATTTGGGAAAAAATTTGGTAAAAAATGGTGATAATTCCGCTAAATATCGTTTAAAGTCATTTGTATTGAACTAATCATACTTTTTATATTTTTATCGTTAAGTTCACATTATTTTACATCTAAAACACGTATTTACAATACATTTGGGTGAATACAAAAAATAGAAAAAAAATTTGGGAAAAAATTGGGTAAAAAATGGTGATAATTCCGCTAAATATCGTTTAAAGTCATTTGTATTGAACTAATCATACTTTTTATATTTTTATCGTTAAGTTTACATTATTTTACATCTAAAACACGTCTTTACAATACATTTGGGTGAATATAAAAGGTCGTAAAAAAATTTTGAAATACAGGTGATGAATCCGCTAAATATCGTCTTAAGTCATTTCTATTAAACTAATCATACTTTTTATATTTTTAACGTTAAGTTCACATTATTTTACATCTAAAACACGTGTTTACAATACATTTGGGTGAATACAAAAAATAGAAAAAAAATTTGGTAAAAAATGGTGATAATTCCGCTAAATATCGTTTAAAGTCATTTGTATTGAACTAATCATACTTTTTATATTTTTATCGTTAAGTTCACATTATTTTACATCTAAAACACGTATTTACAATACATTTGGGTGAATACAAAAAATAGAAAAAAAATTTGGGAAAAAATTTGGTAAAAAATGGTGATAATTCCGCTAAATATCGTTTAAAGTCATTTGTATTGTACTAATCATACTTTTTATATTTTTATCGTTAAGTTCACATTATTTTACATCTAAAACACGTATCTACAATACATTTGGGTGAATACAAAAAATAGAAAAAAAATTTGGTAAAAAATGGTGATAATTCCGCTAAATATCGTTTAAAGTCATTTGTATTGAACTAATCATACTTTTTATATTTTTATCGTTAAGTTCACATTATTTTACATCTAAAACACGTCTTTACAATACATTTGGGTGAATATAAAAGGTCGTAAAAAAATTTTGAAATACAGGTGATGAATCCGCTAAATATCGTCTTAAGTCATTTCTATGAAACTAATCATACTTTTTATATTTTTAACGTTAAGTTCACATTATTTTACATCTAAAACACGTGTTTACAATACATTTGGGTGAATACAAAAAATTGAAAAAAAATTTGGTAAAAAATGGTGATAATTCCGCTAAATATCGTTTAAAGTCATTTGTATTGAACTAATCATACTTTTTATATTTTTATCGTTAAGTTCATATTATTTTACATCTAAAACACGTATTTACAATACATTTGGGTGAATACAAAAAATAGAAAAAAAATTTGGGAAAAAATTTGGTAAAAAATGGTGATAATTCCGCTAAATATCGTTTAAAGTCATTTGTATTGAACTAATCATACTTTTTATATTTTTATCGTTAAGTTCACAAAATTTTACATCTAAAACACGTCTTTACAATACATTTGGGTGAATATAAAAGGTCGTAAAAAAATTTTGAAATACGGGTGATGGATCCGCTAAATATCGTCTTAAGTCATTTCTATTAAACTAATCATACTTTTTATATTTTTAACGTTAAGTTCACATTATTTTACATCTAAAACACGTGTTTACAATACATTTGGGTGAATACAAAAAATAGAAAAAAAATTTGGTAAAAAATGGTGATAATTCCGCTAAATATCGTTTAAAGTCATTTGTATTGAACTAATCATACTTTTTATATTTTTATCGTTAAGTTCACAAAATTTTACATCTAAAACACGTCTTTACAATACATTTGGGTGAATATAAAAGGTCGTAAAAAAATTTTGAAATACGGGTGATGGATCCGCTAAATATCGTCTTAAGTCATTTCTATTAAACTAATCATACTTTTTATATTTTTAACGTTAAGTTCACATTATTTTACATCTAAAACACGTGTTTACAATACATTTGGGTGAATACAAAAAATAGAAAAAAAATTTGGTAAAAAATGGTGATAATTCCGCTAAATATCGTTTAAAGTCATTTGTATTGAACTAATCATACTTTTCATATTTTTATCGTTATGTTCACATTATTTTACATCTAAAACACGTATTTACAATACATTTGGGTGAATACAAAAAATAGAAAAAAAATTTGGGAAAAAATTTGGTAAAAAATGGTGATAATTCCGCTAAATATCGTTTAAAGTCATTTGTATTGAACTAATCATACTTTTTATATTTTTATTGTTAAGTTCACATTATTTTACATCTAAAACACCTCTTTACAATACATTTGGGTGAATATAAAAGGTCGTAAAAAAATTTTGAAATACAGGTGATGAATCCGCTAAATATCGTCTTAAGTCATTTCTATTAAACTAATCATACTTTTTATATTTTTAACGTTAAGTTCACATTATTTTACATCTAAAACACGTGTTTACAATACATTTGGGTGAATACAAAAAATAGAAAAAAAATTTGGGAAAAAATTGGGTAAAAAATGGTGATAATTCCGCTAAATATCGTTTAAAGTCATTTGTATTGAACTAATCATACTTTTTATATTTTTATCGTTAAGTTCACATGATTTTACATCTAAAACACGTATTTATAATACATTTGGGTGAATACAAAAAATAGAAAAAAAATTTGGGAACAAATTTGGTAAAAAATGGTGATAATTCCGCTAAATATCGTTTAAAGTCATTTGTATTGAACTAATCATACTTTTTATATTTTTATCGTTAAGTTCACATTATTTTACATCTAAAACACGTATTTACAATACATTTGGGTGAATACAAAAAATAGAAAAAAAATTTGGGAAAAAATTGGGTAAAAAATGGTGATAATTCCGCTAAATATCGTTTAAAGTCATTTGTATTGAACTAATCATACTTTTTATATTTATATCGTTAAGTTCACATTATTTTACATCTAAAACACGTATTTACAATACATTTGGGTGAATACAAAAAATAGAAAAAAAATTTGGGAAAAAATTTGGTAAAAAATGGTGATAATTCCGCTAAATATCGTTTAAAGTCATTTGTATTGTACTAATCATACTTTTTATATTTTTATCGTTAAGTTCACATTATTTTACATCTAAAACACGTATCTACAATACATTTGGGTGAATACAAAAAATAGAAAAAAAATTTGGTAAAAAATGGTGATAATTCCGCTAAATATCGTTTAAAGTCATTTGTATTGAACTAATCATACTTTTTATATTTTTATCGTTAAGTTCACATTATTTTACATCTAAAACACGTCTTTACAATACATTTGGGTGAATATAAATGGTCGTAAAAAAATTTTGAAATACAGGTGATGAATCCGCTAAATATCGTCTTAAGTCATTTCTATTAAACTAATCATACTTTTTATATTTTTAACGTTAAGTTCACATTATTTTACATCTAAAACACGTGTTTACAATACATTTGAGTGAATACAAAAAATAGAAAAAAAATTTGGTAAAAAATGGTGATAATTCCGCTAAATATCGTTTAAAGTCATTTGTATTGAACTAATCATACTTTTTATATTTTTATCGTTAAGTTCACATAATTTTACATCTAAAACACGTCTTTACAATACATTTGGGTGAATATAAAAGGTCGTAAAAAAATTTTGAAATACAGGTGATGAATCCGCTAAATATCGTCTTAAGTCATTTCTATTAAAATAATCATACTTTTTACATTTTTAACGTTAAGTTCACATTATTTTACATCTAATACACGTGTTTACAATACATTTGGGTGAATACAAAAAATAGAAAAAAAATTTGGTAAAAAATGGTAATAATTCCGCTAAATATCGTTTAAAGTCATTTGTATTGAACTAATCATACTTTTTATATTTTTATCGTTAAGATCACATTATTTTACATCTAAAACACGTATTTACAATACATTTGGGTGAATACAAAAAATAGAAAAAAAATTTGGGAAAAAATTTGGGAAAAAATTTGGTAAAAAATGGTGATAATTCCGCTAAATATCGTTTAAAGTCATTTGTATTGAACTAATCATACTTTTTATATTTTTATCGTTAAGTTCACATTATTTTACATCTAAAACACGTATTTACAATACATTTGGGTGAATACAAAAAATAGAAAAAAAATTTGGGAAAAAATTGGGTAAAAAATGGTGATAATTCCGCTAAATATCGTTTAAAGTCATTTGTATTGAACTAATCATACTTTTTATATTTTTATCGTTAAGTTCACATTATTTTACATCTAAAACACGTCTTTACAATACATTTGGGTGAATATAAAAGGTCGTAAAAAAATTTTGAAATACAGGTGATGAATCCGCTAAATATCGTCTTAAGTCATTTCTATTAAACTAATCATACTTTTTATATTTTTAACGTTAAGTTCACATTATTTTACATCTAAAACACGTGTTTACAATACATTTGGGTGAATACAAAAAATAGAAAAAAAATTTGGTAAAAAATGGTGATAATTCCGCTAAATATCGTTTAAAGTCATTTGTATTGAACTAATCATACTTTTTATATTTTTATCGTTAAGTTCACATTATTTTACATCTAAAACACGTATTTACAATACATTTGGGTGAATACAAAAAATAGAAAAAAAATTTGGGAAAAAATTTGGTAAAAAATGGTGATAATTCCGCTAAATATCGTTTAAAGTCATTTGTATTGTACTAATCATACTTTTTATATTTTTATCGTTAATTTCACATTATTTTACATCTAAAACACGTATCTACAATACATTTGGGTGAATACAAAAAATAGAAAAAAAATTTGGTAAAAAATGGTGATAATTCCGCTAAATATCGTCTTAAGTCATTTCTATGAAACTAATCATACTTTTTATATTTTTAACGTTAAGTTCACATTATTTTACATCTAAAACACGTGTTTACAATACATTTGGGTGAATACAAAAAATTGAAAAAAAATTTGGTAAAAAATGGTGATAATTCCGCTAAATATCGTTTAAAGTCATTTGTATTGAACTAATCATACTTTTTATATTTTTATCGTTAAGTTCATATTATTTTACATCTAAAACACGTATTTACAATACATTTGGGTGAATACAAAAAATAGAAAAAAAATTTGGGAAAAAATTTGGTAAAAAATGGTGATAATTCCGCTAAATATCGTTTAAAGTCATTTGTATTGAACTAATCATACTTTTTATATTTTTATCGTTAAGTTCACAAAATTTTACATCTAAAACACGTCTTTACAATACATTTGGGTGAATATAAAAGGTCGTAAAAAAATTTTGAAATACGGGTGATGGATCCGCTAAATATCGTCTTAAGTCATTTCTATTAAACTAATCATACTTTTTATATTTTTAACGTTAAGTTCACATTATTTTACATCTAAAACACGTGTTTACAATACATTTGGGTGAATACAAAAAATAGAAAAAAAATTTGGTAAAAAATGGTGATAATTCCGCTAAATATCGTTTAAAGTCATTTGTATTGAACTAATCATACTTTTTATATTTTTATCGTTAAGTTCACAAAATTTTACATCTAAAACACGTCTTTACAATACATTTGGGTGAATATAAAAGGTCGTAAAAAAATTTTGAAATACGGGTGATGGATCCGCTAAATATCGTCTTAAGTCATTTCTATTAAACTAATCATACTTTTTATATTTTTAACGTTAAGTTCACATTATTTTACATCTAAAACACGTGTTTACAATACATTTGGGTGAATACAAAAAATAGAAAAAAAATTTGGTAAAAAATGGTGATAATTCCGCTAAATATCGTTTAAAGTCATTTGTATTGAACTAATCATACTTTTCATATTTTTATCGTTATGTTCACATTATTTTACATCTAAAACACGTATTTACAATACATTTGGGTGAATACAAAAAATAGAAAAAAAATTTGGGAAAAAATTTGGTAAAAAATGGTGATAATTCCGCTAAATATCGTTTAAAGTCATTTGTATTGAACTAATCATACTTTTTATATTTTTATCGTTAAGTTCACATTATTTTACATCTAAAACACGTCTTTACAATACATTTGGGTGAATATAAAAGGTCGTAAAAAAATTTTGAAATACAGGTGATGAATCCGCTAAATATCGTCTTAAGTCATTTCTATTAAACTAATCATACTTTTTATATTTTTAACGTTAAGTTCACATTATTTTACATCTAAAACACGTGTTTACAATACATTTGGGTGAATACAAAAAATAGAAAAAAAATTTGGTAAAAAATGGTGATAATTCCGCTAAATATCGTTTAAAGTCATTTGTATTGAACTAATCATACTTTTTATATTTTTATCGTTAAGTTCACATTATTTTACATCTAAAACACGTATTTACAATACATTTGGGTGAATACAAAAAATAGAAAAAAAATTTGGGAAAAAATTTGGTAAAAAATGGTGATAATTCCGCTAAATATCGTTTAAAGTCATTTGTATTGTACTAATCATACTTTTTATATTTTTATCGTTAAGTTCACATTATTTTACATCTAAAACACGTATCTACAATACATTTGGGTGAATACAAAAAATAGAAAAAAAATTTGGTAAAAAATGGTGATAATTCCGCTAAATATCGTTTAAAGTCATTTGTATTGAACTAATCATACTTTTTATATTTTTATCGTTAAGTTCACATTATTTTACATCTAAAACACGTCTTTACAATACATTTGGGTGAATATAAAAGGTCGTAAAAAAATTTTGAAATACAGGTGATGAATCCGCTAAATATCGTCTTAAGTCATTTCTATTAAACTAATCATACTTTTTATATTTTTAACGTTAAGTTCACATTATTTTACATCTAAAACACGTGTTTACAATACATTTGGGTGAATACAAAAAATAGAAAAAAAATTTGGTAAAAAATGGTGATAATTCCGCTAAATATCGTTTAAAGTCATTTGTATTGAACTAATCATACTTTTTATATTTTTATCGTTAAGTTCACATTATTTTACATCTAAAACACGTATTTACAATACATTTGGGTGAATACAAAAAATAGAAAAAAAATTTGGGAAAAAATTTGGTAAAAAATGGTGATAATTCCGCTAAATATCGTTTAAAGTCATTTGTATTGTACTAATCATACTTTTTATATTTTTATCGTTAAGTTCACATTATTTTACATCTAAAACACGTATCTACAATACATTTGGGTGAATACAAAAAATAGAAAAAAAATTTGGTAAAAAATGGTGATAATTCCGCTAAATATCGTTTAAAGTCATTTGTATTGAACTAATCATACTTTTTATATTTTTATCGTTAAGTTCACATTATTTTACATCTAAAACACGTCTTTACAATACATTTGGGTGAATATAAAAGGTCGTAAAAAAATTTTGAAATACAGTTGATGAATCCGCTAAATATCGTCTTAAGTCATTTCTATGAAACTAATCATACTTTTTATATTTTTAACGTTAAGTTCACATTATTTTACATCTAAAACACGTGTTTACAATACATTTGGGTGAATACAAAAAATTGAAAAAAAATTTGGTAAAAAATGGTGATAATTCCGCTAAATATCGTTTAAAGTCATTTGTATTGAACTAATCATACTTTTTATATTTTTATCGTTAAGTTCATATTATTTTACATCTAAAACACGTATTTACAATACATTTGGGTGAATACAAAAAATAGAAAAAAAATTTGGGAAAAAATTTGGTAAAAAATGGTGATAATTCCGCTAAATATCGTTTAAAGTCATTTGTATTGAACTAATCATACTTTTTATATTTTTATCGTTAAGTTCACAAAATTTTACATCTAAAACACGTCTTTACAATACATTTGGGTGAATATAAAAGGTCGTAAAAAAATTTTGAAATACGGGTGATGGATCCGCTAAATATCGTCTTAAGTCATTTCTATTAAACTAATCATACTTTTTATATTTTTAACGTTAAGTTCACATTATTTTACATCTAAAACACGTGTTTACAATACATTTGGGTGAATACAAAAAATAGAAAAAAAATTTGGTAAAAAATGGTGATAATTCCGCTAAATATCGTTTAAAGTCATTTGTATTGAACTAATCATACTTTTTATATTTTTATCGTTAAGTTCACATTATTTTACATCTAAAACACGTATTTACAATACATTTGGGTGAATACAAAAAATAGAAAAAAAATTTGGGAAAAAATTGGGTAAAAAATGGTGATAATTCCGCTAAATATCGTTTAAAGTCATTTGTATTGAACTAATCATACTTTTTATATTTTTATCGTTAAGTTCACATTATTTTACATCTAAAACACGTCTTTACAATACATTTGGGTGAATATAAAAGGTCGTAAAAAAATTTTGAAATACAGGTGATGAATCCGCTAAATATCGTCTTAAGTCATTTCTATTAAACTAATCATACTTTTTATATTTTTAACGTTAAGTTCACATTATTTTACATCTAAAACACGTGTTTACAATACATTTGGGTGAATACAAAAAATAGAAAAAAAATTTGGTAAAAAATGGTGATAATTCCGCTAAATATCGTTTAAAGTCATTTGTATTGAACTAATCATACTTTTTATATTTTTAACGTTAAGTTCACATTATTTTACATCTAAAACACGTGTTTACAATACATTTGGGTGAATACAAAAAATTGAAAAAAAATTTGGTAAAAAATGGTGATAATTCCGCTAAATATCGTTTAAAGTCATTTGTATTGAACTAATCATACTTTTTATATTTTTATCGTTAAGTTCACATAATTTTACATCTAAAACACGTCTTTACAATACATTTGGGTGAATATAAAAGGTCGTAAAAAAATTTTGAAATACGGGTGATGAATCCGCTAAATATCGTCTTAAGTCATTTCTATTAAACTAATCATACTTTTTATATTTTTAACGTTAAGTTCACATTATTTTACATCTAAAAAACGTGTTTACAATACATTTGGGTGAATACAAAAAATAGAAAAAAAATTTGGTAAAAAATGGTGATAATTCCGCTAAATATCTTCTTAAGTCATTTCTATTAAACTAATCATACTTTTTATATTTTTAACGTTAAGTTCACATTATTTTACATCTAAAACACGTATTTACAATACATTTGGGTGAATACAAAAAATAAAAAAAAAATTTGGGAAAAAATTGGGTAAAAATGGTGATAATTCCGCTAAATATCGTTTAAAGTCATTTGTATTGAACTAATCATACTTTTTATATTTTTATTGTTAAGTTCACATTATTTTACATCTAAAACACCTCTTTACAATACATTTGGGTGAATATAAAAGGTCGTAAAAAAATTTTGAAATACAGGTGATGAATCCGCTAAATATCGTCTTAAGTCATTTCTATTAAACTAATCATACTTTTTATATTTTTAACGTTAAGTTCACATTATTTTACATCTAAAACACGTGTTTACAATACATTTGGGTGAATACAAAAAATAGAAAAAAAATTTGGTAAAAAATGGTGATAATTCCGCTAAATATCGTTTAAAGTCATTTGTATTGAACTAATCATACTTTTTATATTTTTATCGTTAAGTTCACATTATTTTACATCTAAAACACGTATTTACAATACATTTGGGTGAATACAAAAAATAGAAAAAAAATTTGGGAAAAAATTTGGTAAAAAATGGTGATAATTCCGCTAAATATCGTTTAAAGTCATTTGTATTGTACTAATCATACTTTTTATATTTTTATCGTTAAGTTCACATTATTTTACATCTAAAACACGTATCTACAATACATTTGGGTGAATACAAAAAATAGAAAAAAAATTTGGTAAAAAATGGTGATAATTCCGCTAAATATCGTTTAAAGTCATTTGTATTGAACTAATCATACTTTTTATATTTTTATCGTTAAGTTCACATTATTTTACATCTAAAACACGTCTTTACAATACATTTGGGTGAATATAAAAGGTCGTAAAAAAATTTTGAAATACAGGTGATGAATCCGCTAAATATCGTCTTAAGTCATTTCTATGAAACTAATCATACTTTTTATATTTTTAACGTTAAGTTCACATTATTTTACATCTAAAACACGTGTTTACAATACATTTGGGTGAATACAAAAAATTGAAAAAAAATTTGGTAAAAAATGGTGATAATTCCGCTAAATATCGTTTAAAGTCATTTGTATTGAACTAATCATACTTTTTATATTTTTATCGTTAAGTTCATATTATTTTACATCTAAAACACGTATTTACAATACATTTGGGTGAATACAAAAAATAGAAAAAAAATTTGGGATAAAATTTGGTAAAAAATGGTGATAATTCCGCTAAATATCGTTTAAAGTCATTTGTATTGAACTAATCATACTTTTTATATTTTTATCGTTAAGTTCATATTATTTTACATCTAAAACACGTATTTACAATACATTTGGGTGAATACAAAAAATAGAAAAAAAATTTGGGAAAAAATTTGGTAAAAAATGGTGATAATTCCGCTAAATATCGTTTAAAGTCATTTGTATTGAACTAATCATACTTTTTATATTTTTATCGTTAAGTTCACAAAATTTTACATCTAAAACACGTCTTTACAATACATTTGGGTGAATATAAAAGGTCGTAAAAAAATTTTGAAATACGGGTGATGGATCCGCTAAATATCGTCTTAAGTCATTTCTATTAAACTAATCATACTTTTTATATTTTTAACGTTAAGTTCACATTATTTTACATCTAAAACACGTGTTTACAATACATTTGGGTGAATACAAAAAATAGAAAAAAAATTTGGTAAAAAATGGTGATAATTCCGCTAAATATCGTTTAAAGTCATTTGTATTGAACTAATCATACTTTTTATATTTTTATCGTTAAGTTCACATTATTTTACATCTAAAACACGTATTTACAATACATTTGGGTGAATACAAAAAATAGAAAAAAAATTTGGGAAAAAATTGGGTAAAAAATGGTGATAATTCCGCTAAATATCGTTTAAAGTCATTTGTATTGAACTAATCATACTTTTTATATTTTTATCGTTAAGTTCACATTATTTTACATCTAAAACACGTCTTTACAATACATTTGGGTGAATATAAAAGGTCGTAAAAAAATTTTGAAATACAGGTGATGAATCCGCTAAATATCGTCTTAAGTCATTTCTATTAAACTAATCATACTTTTTATATTTTTAACGTTAAGTTCACATTATTTTACATCTAAAACACGTGTTTACAATACATTTGGGTGAATACAAAAAATAGAAAAAAAATTTGGTAAAAAATGGTGATAATTCCGCTAAATATCGTTTAAAGTCATTTGTATTGAACTAATCATACTTTTTATATTTTTAACGTTAAGTTCACATTATTTTACATCTAAAACACGTGTTTACAATACATTTGGGTGAATACAAAAAATTGAAAAAAAATTTGGTAAAAAATGGTGATAATTCCGCTAAATATCGTTTAAAGTCATTTGTATTGAACTAATCATACTTTTTATATTTTTATCGTTAAGTTCACATAATTTTACATCTAAAACACGTCTTTACAATACATTTGGGTGAATATAAAAGGTCGTAAAAAAATTTTGAAATACGGGTGATGAATCCGCTAAATATCGTCTTAAGTCATTTCTATTAAACTAATCATACTTTTTATATTTTTAACGTTAAGTTCACATTATTTTACATCTAAAAAACGTGTTTACAATACATTTGGGTGAATACAAAAAATAGAAAAAAAATTTGGTAAAAAATGGTGATAATTCCGCTAAATATCTTCTTAAGTCATTTCTATTAAACTAATCATACTTTTTATATTTTTAACGTTAAGTTCACATTATTTTACATCTAAAACACGTATTTACAATACATTTGGGTGAATACAAAAAATAAAAAAAAAATTTGGGAAAAAATTGGGTAAAAATGGTGATAATTCCGCTAAATATCGTTTAAAGTCATTTGTATTGAACTAATCATACTTTTTATATTTTTATTGTTAAGTTCACATTATTTTACATCTAAAACACCTCTTTACAATACATTTGGGTGAATATAAAAGGTCGTAAAAAAATTTTGAAATACAGGTGATGAATCCGCTAAATATCGTCTTAAGTCATTTCTATTAAACTAATCATACTTTTTATATTTTTAACGTTAAGTTCACATTATTTTACATCTAAAACACGTGTTTACAATACATTTGGGTGAATACAAAAAATAGAAAAAAAATTTGGTAAAAAATGGTGATAATTCCGCTAAATATCGTTTAAAGTCATTTGTATTGAACTAATCATACTTTTTATATTTTTATCGTTAAGTTCACATTATTTTACATCTAAAACACGTATTTACAATACATTTGGGTGAATACAAAAAATAGAAAAAAAATTTGGGAAAAAATTTGGTAAAAAATGGTGATAATTCCGCTAAATATCGTTTAAAGTCATTTGTATTGTACTAATCATACTTTTTATATTTTTATCGTTAAGTTCACATTATTTTACATCTAAAACACGTATCTACAATACATTTGGGTGAATACAAAAAATAGAAAAAAAATTTGGTAAAAAATGGTGATAATTCCGCTAAATATCGTTTAAAGTCATTTGTATTGAACTAATCATACTTTTTATATTTTTATCGTTAAGTTCACATTATTTTACATCTAAAACACGTCTTTACAATACATTTGGGTGAATATAAAAGGTCGTAAAAAAATTTTGAAATACAGGTGATGAATCCGCTAAATATCGTCTTAAGTCATTTCTATGAAACTAATCATACTTTTTATATTTTTAACGTTAAGTTCACATTATTTTACATCTAAAACACGTGTTTACAATACATTTGGGTGAATACAAAAAATTGAAAAAAAATTTGGTAAAAAATGGTGATAATTCCGCTAAATATCGTTTAAAGTCATTTGTATTGAACTAATCATACTTTTTATATTTTTATCGTTAAGTTCATATTATTTTACATCTAAAACACGTATTTACAATACATTTGGGTGAATACAAAAAATAGAAAAAAAATTTGGGATAAAATTTGGTAAAAAATGGTGATAATTCCGCTAAATATCGTTTAAAGTCATTTGTATTGAACTAATCATACTTTTTATATTTTTATCGTTAAGTTCACAAAATTTTACATCTAAAACACGTCTTTACAATACATTTGGGTGAATATAAAAGGTCGTAAAAAAATTTTGAAATACGGGTGATGGATCCGCTAAATATCGTCTTAAGTCATTTCTATTAAACTAATCATACTTTTTATATTTTTAACGTTAAGTTCACATTATTTTACATCTAAAACACGTGTTTACAATACATTTGGGTGAATACAAAAAATAGAAAAAAAATTTGGTAAAAAATGGTGATAATTCCGCTAAATATCGTTTAAAGTCATTTGTATTGAACTAATCATACTTTTCATATTTTTATCGTTAAGTTCACATTATTTTACATCTAAAACACGTATTTACAATACATTTGGGTGAATACAAAAAATAGAAAAAAAATTTGGGAAAAAATTGGGTAAAAAATGGTGATAATTCCGCTAAATATCGTTTAAAGACATTTGTATTGAACTAATCATACTTTTTATATTTTTATCGTTAAGTTCACATAATTTTACATCTAAAACACGTCTTTACAATACATTTGGGTGAATATAAAAGGTCGTAAAAAAATTTTGAAATACGGGTGATGAATCCGCTAAATATCGTCTAAAGTCATTTCTATTAAACTAATCATACTTTTTATATTTTTAACGTTAAGTTCACATTATTTTACATCTAAAAAACGTGTTTACAATACATTTGGGTGAATACAAAAAATAGAAAAAAAATTTGGTAAAAAATGGTGATAATTCCGCTAAATATCTTCTTAAGTCATTTCTATTAAACTAATCATACTTTTTATATTTTTAACGTTAAGTTCACATTATTTTACATCTAAAACACGTATTTACAATACATTTGGGTGAATACAAAAAATAAAAAAAAAATTTGGGAAAAAATTGGGTAAAAAATGGTGATAATTCCGCTAAATATCGTTTAAAGTCATTTGTATTGAACTAATCATACTTTTTATATTTTTATTGTTAAGTTCACATTATTTTACATCTAAAACACCTCTTTACAATACATTTGGGTGAATATAAAAGGTCGTAAAAAAATTTTGAAATACAGGTGATGAATCCGCTAAATATCGTCTTAAGTCATTTCTATTAAACTAATCATACTTTTTATATTTTTAACGTTAAGTTCACATTATTTTACATCTAAAACACGTGTTTACAATACATTTGGGTGAATACAAAAAATAGAAAAAAAATTTGGGAAAAAATTGGGTAAAAAATGGTGATAATTCCGCTAAATATCGTTTAAAGTCATTTGTATTGAACTAATCATACTTTTTATATTTTTATCGTTAAGTTCACATGATTTTACATCTAAAACACGTATTTATAATACATTTGGGTGAATACAAAAAATAAAAAAAAAATTTGGGAAAAAATTTGGTAAAAAATGGTGATAATTCCGCTAAATATCGTTTAAAGTCATTTGTATTGAACTAATCATACTTTTTATATTTTTATCGTTAAGTTCACATTATTTTACATCTAAAACACGTATTTACAATACATTTGGGTGAATACAAAAAATAGAAAAAAAATTTGGGAAAAAATTGGGTAAAAAATGGTGATAATTCCGCTAAATATCGTTTAAAGTCATTTGTATTGAACTAATCATACTTTTTATATTTTTATCGTTAAGTTCACATTATTTTACATCTAAAACACGTCTTTACAATACATTTGGGTGAATATAAAAGGTCGTAAAAAAATTTTGAAATACAGGTGATGAATCCGCTAAATATCGTCTTAAGTCATTTCTATTAAACTAATCATACTTTTTATATTTTTAACGTTAAGTTCACATTATTTTACATCTAAAACACGTGTTTACAATACATTTGGGTGAATACAAAAAATAGAAAAAAAATTTGGTAAAAAATGGTGATAATTCCGCTAAATATCGTTTAAAGTCATTTGTATTGAACTAATCATACTTTTTATATTTTTATCGTTAAGTTCACATTATTTTACATCTAAAACACGTATTTACAATACATTTGGGTGAATACAAAAAATAGAAAAAAAATTTGGGAAAAAATTTGGTAAAAAATGGTGATAATTCCGCTAAATATCGTTTAAAGTCATTTGTATTGTACTAATCATACTTTTTATATTTTTATCGTTAAGTTCACATTATTTTACATCTAAAACACGTATCTACAATACATTTGGGTGAATACAAAAAATAGAAAAAAAATTTGGTAAAAAATGGTGATAATTCCGCTAAATATCGTTTAAAGTCATTTGTATTGAACTAATCATACTTTTTATATTTTTATCGTTAAGTTCACATTATTTTACATCTAAAACACGTCTTTACAATACATTTGGGTGAATATAAAAGGTCGTAAAAAAATTTTGAAATACAGGTGATGAATCCGCTAAATATCGTCTTAAGTCATTTCTATGAAACTAATCATACTTTTTATATTTTTAACGTTAAGTTCACATTATTTTACATCTAAAACACGTGTTTACAATACATTTGGGTGAATACAAAAAATTGAAACAAAATTTGGTAAAAAATGGTGATAATTCCGCTAAATATCGTTTAAAGTCATTTGTATTGAACTAATCATACTTTTTATATTTTTATCGTTAAGTTCATATTATTTTACATCTAAAACACGTATTTACAATACATTTGGGTGAATACAAAAAATAGAAAAAAAATTTGGGAAAAAATTTGGTAAAAAATGGTGATAATTCCGCTAAATATCGTTTAAAGTCATTTGTATTGAACTAATCATACTTTTTATATTTTTATCGTTAAGTTCACAAAATTTTACATCTAAAACACGTCTTTACAATACATTTGGGTGAATATAAAAGGTCGTAAAAAAATTTTGAAATACGGGTGATGGATCCGCTAAATATCGTCTTAAGTCATTTCTATTAAACTAATCATACTTTTTATATTTTTAACGTTAAGTTCACATTATTTTACATCTAAAACACGTGTTTACAATACATTTGGGTGAATACAAAAAATAGAAAAAAAATTTGGTAAAAAATGGTGATAATTTCGCTAAATATCGTTTAAAGTCATTTGTATTGAACTAATCATACTTTTTATATTTTTATCGTTAAGTTCACATTATTTTACATCTAAAACACGTATTTACAATACATTTGGGTGAAT
Organism: Diuraphis noxia; assembly: GCF_037042655.1. Lineage (NCBI taxonomy): Eukaryota > Metazoa > Arthropoda > Insecta > Hemiptera > Aphididae > Diuraphis > Diuraphis noxia. Next base: position 219,273 of record NW_028301715.1, on the reverse strand, counting down.
ACAAAAAATAGAAAAAAAATTTGGGAAAAAATTGGGTAAAAAATGGTGATAATTCCGCTAAATATCGTTTAAAGTCATTTGTATTGAACTAATCATACTTTTTATATTTTTATCGTTAAGTTCACATTATTTTACATCTAAAACACGTCTTTACAATACATTTGGGTGAATATAAAAGGTCGTAAAAAAATTTTGAAATACAGGTGATGAATCCGCTAAATATCGTCTTAAGTCATTTCTATTAAACTAATCATACTTTTTATATTTTTAACGTTAAGTTCACATTATTTTACATCTAAAACACGTGTTTACAATACATTTGGGTGAATACAAAAAATAGAAAAAAAATTTGGTAAAAAATGGTGATAATTCCGCTAAATATCGTTTAAAGTCATTTGTATTGAACTAATCATACTTTTTATATTTTTATCGTTAAGTTCACATTATTTTACATCTAAAACACGTATTTACAATACATTTGGGTGAATACAAAAAATAGAAAAAAAATTTGGGAAAAAATTTGGTAAAAAATGGTGATAATTCCGCTAAATATCGTTTAAAGTCATTTGTATTGTACTAATCATACTTTTTATATTTTTATCGTTAAGTTCACATTATTTTACATCTAAAACACGTCTTTACAATACATTTGGGTGAATATAAAAGGTCGTAAAAAAATTTTGAAATACAGGTGATGAATCCGCTAAATATCGTCTTAAGTCATTTCTATGAAACTAATCATACTTTTTATATTTTTAACGTTAAGTTCACATTATTTTACATCTAAAACACGTGTTTACAATACATTTGGGTGAATACAAAAAATTGAAAAAAAATTTGGTAAAAAATGGTGATAATTCCGCTAAATATCGTTTAAAGTCATTTGTATTGAACTAATCATACTTTTTATATTTTTATCGTTAAGTTCATATTATTTTACATCTAAAACACGTATTTACAATACATTTGGGTGAATACAAAAAATAGAAAAAAAATTTGGGAAAAAATTTGGTAAAAAATGGTGATAATTCCGCTAAATATCGTTTAAAGTCATTTGTATTGAACTAATCATACTTTTTATATTTTTATCGTTAAGTTCACAAAATTTTACATCTAAAACACGTCTTTACAATACATTTGGGTGAATATAAAAGGTCGTAAAAAAATTTTGAAATACGGGTGATGGATCCGCTAAATATCGTCTTAAGTCATTTCTATTAAACTAATCATACTTTTTATATTTTTAACGTTAAGTTCACATTATTTTACATCTAAAACACGTGTTTACAATACATTTGGGTGAATACAAAAAATAGAAAAAAAATTTGGTAAAAAATGGTGATAATTCCGCTAAATATCGTTTAAAGTCATTTGTATTGAACTAATCATACTTTTCATATTTTTATCGTTAAGTTCACATTATTTTACATCTAAAACACGTATTTACAATACATTTGGGTGAATACAAAAAATAGAAAAAAAATTTGGGAAAAAATTGGGTAAAAAATGGTGATAATTCCGCTAAATATCGTTTAAAGACATTTGTATTGAACTAATCATACTTTTTATATTTTTATCGTTAAGTTCACATAATTTTACATCTAAAACACGTCTTTACAATACATTTGGGTGAATATAAAAGGTCGTAAAAAAATTTTGAAATACGGGTGATGAATCCGCTAAATATCGTCTAAAGTCATTTCTATTAAACTAATCATACTTTTTATATTTTTAACGTTAAGTTCACATTATTTTACATCTAAAAAACGTGTTTACAATACATTTGGGTGAATACAAAAAATAGAAAAAAAATTTGGTAAAAAATGGTGATAATTCCGCTAAATATCTTCTTAAGTCATTTCTATTAAACTAATCATACTTTTTATATTTTTAACGTTAAGTTCACATTATTTTACATCTAAAACACGTATTTACAATACATTTGGGTGAATACAAAAAATAAAAAAAAAATTTGGGAAAAAATTGGGTAAAAAATGGTGATAATTCCGCTAAATATCGTTTAAAGTCATTTGTATTGAACTAATCATACTTTTTATATTTTTATTGTTAAGTTCACATTATTTTACATCTAAAACACCTCTTTACAATACATTTGGGTGAATATAAAAGGTCGTAAAAAAATTTTGAAATACAGGTGATGAATCCGCTAAATATCGTCTTAAGTCATTTCTATTAAACTAATCATACTTTTTATATTTTTAACGTTAAGTTCACATTATTTTACATCTAAAACACGTGTTTACAATACATTTGGGTGAATACAAAAAATAGAAAAAAAATTTGGGAAAAAATTGGGTAAAAAATGGTGATAATTCCGCTAAATATCGTTTAAAGTCATTTGTATTGAACTAATCATACTTTTTATATTTTTATCGTTAAGTTCACATGATTTTACATCTAAAACACGTATTTATAATACATTTGGGTGAATACAAAAAATAAAAAAAAAATTTGGGAAAAAATTTGGTAAAAAATGGTGATAATTCCGCTAAATATCGTTTAAAGTCATTTGTATTGAACTAATCATACTTTTTATATTTTTATCGTTAAGTTCACATTATTTTACATCTAAAACACGTATTTACAATACATTTGGGTGAATACAAAAAATAGAAAAAAAATTTGGGAAAAAATTGGGTAAAAAATGGTGATAATTCCGCTAAATATCGTATAAAGTCATTTGTATTGAACTAATCATACTTTTTATATTTTTATCGTTAAGTTCACATTATTTTACATCTAAAACACGTCTTTACAATACATTTGGGTGAATATAAAAGGTCGTAAAAAAATTTTGAAATACAGGTGATGAATCCGCTAAATATCGTCTTAAGTCATTTCTATTAAACTAATCATACTTTTTATATTTTTAACGTTAAGTTCACATTATTTTACATCTAAAACACGTGTTTACAATACATTTGGGTGAATACAAAAAATAGAAAAAAAATTTGGTAAAAAATGGTGATAATTCCGCTAAATATCGTTTAAAGTCATTTGTATTGAACTAATCATACTTTTTATATTTTTATCGTTAAGTTCACATTATTTTACATCTAAAACACGTATTTACAATACATTTGGGTGAATACAAAAAATAGAAAAAAAATTTGGGAAAAAATTTGGTAAAAAATGGTGATAATTCCGCTAAATATCGTTTAAAGTCATTTGTATTGTACTAATCATACTTTTTATATTTTTATCGTTAAGTTCACATTATTTTACATCTAAAACACGTATCTACAATACATTTGGGTGAATACAAAAAATAGAAAAAAAATTTGGTAAAAAATGGTGATAATTCCGCTAAATATCGTTTAAAGTCATTTGTATTGAACTAATCATACTTTTTATATTTTTATCGTTAAGTTCACATTATTTTACATCTAAAACACGTCTTTACAATACATTTGGGTGAATATAAAAGGTCGTAAAAAAATTTTGAAATACAGGTGATGAATCCGCTAAATATCGTCTTAAGTCATTTCTATGAAACTAATCATACTTTTTATATTTTTAACGTTAAGTTCACATTATTTTACATCTAAAACACGTGTTTACAATACATTTGGGTGAATACAAAAAATTGAAACAAAATTTGGTAAAAAATGGTGATAATTCCGCTAAATATCGTTTAAAGTCATTTGTATTGAACTAATCATACTTTTTATATTTTTATCGTTAAGTTCATATTATTTTACATCTAAAACACGTATTTACAATACATTTGGGTGAATACAAAAAATAGAAAAAAAATTTGGGAAAAAATTTGGTAAAAAATGGTGATAATTCCGCTAAATATCGTTTAAAGTCATTTGTATTGAACTAATCATACTTTTTATATTTTTATCGTTAAGTTCACAAAATTTTACATCTAAAACACGTCTTTACAATACATTTGGGTGAATATAAAAGGTCGTAAAAAAATTTTGAAATACGGGTGATGGATCCGCTAAATATCGTCTTAAGTCATTTCTATTAAACTAATCATACTTTTTATATTTTTAACGTTAAGTTCACATTATTTTACATCTAAAACACGTGTTTACAATACATTTGGGTGAATACAAAAAATAGAAAAAAAATTTGGTAAAAAATGGTGATAATTTCGCTAAATATCGTTTAAAGTCATTTGTATTGAACTAATCATACTTTTTATATTTTTATCGTTAAGTTCACATTATTTTACATCTAAAACACGTATTTACAATACATTTGGGTGAATACAAAAAATAGAAAAAAAATTTGGGAAAAAATTGGGTAAAAAATGGTGATAATTCCGCTAAATATCGTTTAAAGTCATTTGTATTGAACTAATCATACTTTTTATATTTTTATCGTTAAGTTCACATTATTTTACATCTAAAACACGTCTTTACAATACATTTGGGTGAATATAAAAGGTCGTAAAAAAATTTTGAAATACAGGTGATGAATCCGCTAAATATCGTCTTAAGTCATTTCTATGAAACTAATCATACTTTTTATATTTTTAACGTTAAGTTCACATTATTTTACATCTAAAACACGTGTTTACAATACATTTGGGTGAATACAAAAAATTGAAACAAAATTTGGTAAAAAATGGTGATAATTCCGCTAAATATCGTTTAAAGTCATTTGTATTGAACTAATCATACTTTTTATATTTTTATCGTTAAGTTCATATTATTTTACATCTAAAACACGTATTTACAATACATTTGGGTGAATACAAAAAATAGAAAAAAAATTTGGGAAAAAATTTGGTAAAAAATGGTGATAATTCCGCTAAATATCGTTTAAAGTCATTTGTATTGAACTAATCATACTTTTTATATTTTTATCGTTAAGTTCACAAAATTTTACATCTAAAACACGTCTTTACAATACATTTGGGTGAATATAAAAGGTCGTAAAAAAATTTTGAAATACGGGTGATGGATCCGCTAAATATCGTCTTAAGTCATTTCTATTAAACTAATCATACTTTTTATATTTTTAACGTTAAATTCACATTATTTTACATCTAAAACACGTGTTTACAATACATTTGGGTGAATACAAAAAATAGAAAAAAAATTTGGTAAAAAATGGTGATAATTTCGCTAAATATCGTTTAAAGTCATTTGTATTGAACTAATCATACTTTTTATATTTTTATCGTTAAGTTCACATTATTTTACATCTAAAACACGTATTTACAATACATTTGGGTGAATACAAAAAATAGAAAAAAAATTTGGGAAAAAATTGGGTAAAAAATGGTGATAATTCCGCTAAATATCGTTTAAAGTCATTTGTATTGAACTAATCATACTTTTTATATTTTTATCGTTAAGTTCACATTATTTTACATCTAAAACACGTCTTTACAATACATTTGGGTGAATATAAAAGGTCGTAAAAAAATTTTGAAATACAGGTGATGAATCCGCTAAATATCGTCTTAAGTCATTTCTATTAAACTAATCATACTTTTTATATTTTTAACGTTAAGTTCACATTATTTTACATCTAAAACACGTGTTTACAATACATTTGGGTGAATACAAAAAATAGAAAAAAAATTTGGTAAAAAATGGTGATAATTCCGCTAAATATCGTTTAAAGTCATTTGTATTGAACTAATCATACTTTTTATATTTTTATCGTTAAGTTCACATTATTTTACATCTAAAACACGTATTTACAATACATTTGGGTGAATACAAAAAATAGAAAAAAAATTTGGGAAAAAATTTGGTAAAAAATGGTGATAATTCCGCTAAATATCGTTTAAAGTCATTTGTATTGTACTAATCATACTTTTTATATTTTTATCGTTAAGTTCACATTATTTTACATCTAAAACACGTCTTTACAATACATTTGGGTGAATATAAAAGGTCGTAAAAAAATTTTGAAATACAGGTGATGAATCCGCTAAATATCGTCTTAAGTCATTTCTATGAAACTAATCATACTTTTTATATTTTTAACGTTAAGTTCACATTATTTTACATCTAAAACACGTGTTTACAATACATTTGGGTGAATACAAAAAATTGAAACAAAATTTGGTAAAAAATGGTGATAATTCCGCTAAATATCGTTTAAAGTCATTTGTATTGAACTAATCATACTTTTTATATTTTTATCGTTAAGTTCATATTATTTTACATCTAAAACACGTATTTACAATACATTTGGGTGAATACAAAAAATAGAAAAAAAATTTGGGAAAAAATTTGGTAAAAAATGGTGATAATTCCGCTAAATATCGTTTAAAGTCATTTGTATTGAACTAATCATACTTTTTATATTTTTATCGTTAAGTTCACAAAATTTTACATCTAAAACACGTCTTTACAATACATTTGGGTGAATATAAAAGGTCGTAAAAAAATTTTGAAATACGGGTGATGGATCCGCTAAATATCGTCTTAAGTCATTTCTATTAAACTAATCATACTTTTTATATTTTTAACGTTAAGTTCACATTATTTTACATCTAAAACACGTGTTTACAATACATTTGGGTGAATACAAAAAATAGAAAAAAAATTTGGTAAAAAATGGTGATAATTCCGCTAAATATCGTTTAAAGTCATTTGTATTGAACTAATCATACTTTTTATATTTTTATCGTTAAGTTCACATTATTTTACATCTAAAACACGTATTTACAATACATTTGGGTGAATACAAAAAATAGAAAAAAAATTTGGGAAAAAATTGGGTACAAAATGGTGATAATTCCGCTAAATATCGTTTAAAGTCATTTGTATTGAACTAATCATACTTTTTATATTTTTATCGTTAAGTTCACATTATTTTACATCTAAAACACGTCTTTACAATACATTTGGGTGAATATAAAAGGTCGTAAAAAAATTTTGAAATACAGGTGATGAATCCGCTAAATATCGTCTTAAGTCATTTCTATTAAACTAATCATACTTTTTATATTTTTAACGTTAAGTTCACATTATTTTACATCTAAAACACGTGTTTACAATACATTTGGGTGAATACAAAAAATAGAAAAAAAATTTGGTAAAAAATGGTGATAATTCCGCTAAATATCGTTTAAAGTCATTTGTATTGAACTAATCATACTTTTTATATTTTTATCGTTAAGTTCACATTATTTTACATCTAAAACACGTATTTACAATACATTTGGGTGAATACAAAAAATAGAAAAAAAATTTGGGAAAAAATTTGGTAAAAAATGGTGATAATTCCGCTAAATATCGTTTAAAGTCATTTGTATTGTACTAATCATACTTTTTATATTTTTATCGTTAAGTTCACATTATTTTACATCTAAAACACGTATCTACAATACATTTGGGTGAATACAAAAAATAGAAAAAAAATTTGGTAAAAAATGGTGATAATTCCGCTAAATATCGTTTAAAGTCATTTGTATTGAACTAATCATACTTTTTATATTTTTATCGTTAAGTTCACATTATTTTACATCTAAAACACGTCTTTACAATACATTTGGGTGAATATAAAAGGTCGTAAAAAAATTTTGAAATACAGGTGATGAATCCGCTAAATATCGTCTTAAGTCATTTCTATGAAACTAATCATACTTTTTATATTTTTAACGTTAAGTTCACATTATTCTACATCTAAAACACGTGTTTACAATACATTTGGGTGAATACAAAAAATTGAAAAAAAATTTGGTAAAAAATGGTGATAATTCCGCTAAATATCGTTTAAAGTCATTTGTATTGAACTAATCATACTTTTTATATTTTTATCGTTAAGTTCATATTATTTTACATCTAAAACACGTATTTACAATACATTTGGGTGAATACAAAAAATAGAAAAAAAATTTGGGAAAAAATTTGGTAAAAAATGGTGATAATTCCGCTAAATATCGTTTAAAGTCATTTGTATTGAACTAATCATACTTTTTATATTTTTATCGTTAAGTTCACAAAATTTTACATCTAAAACACGTCTTTACAATACATTTGGGTGAATATAAAAGGTCGTAAAAAAATTTTGAAATACGGGTGATGGATCCGCTAAATATCGTCTTAAGTCATTTCTATTAAACTAATCATACTTTTTATATTTTTAACGTTAAGTTCACATTATTTTACATCTAAAACACGTGTTTACAATACATTTGGGTGAATACAAAAAATAGAAAAAAAATTTGGTAAAAAATGGTGATAATTCCGCTAAATATCGTTTAAAGTCATTTGTATTGAACTAATCATACTTTTCATATTTTTATCGTTAAGTTCACATTATTTTACATCTAAAACACGTATTTACAATACATTTGGGTGAATATAAAAGGTCGTAAAAAAATTTTGAAATACAGGTGATGAATCCGCTAAATATCGTCTTAAGTCATTTCTATGAAACTAATCATACTTTTTATATTTTTAACGTTAAGTTCACATTATTTTACATCTTAAACACGTGTTTACAATACATTTGGGTGAATACAAAAAATTGAAAAAAAATTTGGTAAAAAATGGTGATAATTCCGCTAAATATCGTTTAAAGTCATTTGTATTGAACTAATCATACTTTTTATATTTTTATCGTTAAGTTCATATTATTTTACATCTAAAACACGTATTTACAATACATTTGGGTGAATACAAAAAATAGAAAAAAAATTTGGGAAAAAATTTGGTAAAAAATGGTGATAATTCCGCTAAATATCGTTTAAAGTCATTTGTATTGAACTAATCATACTTTTTATATTTTTATCGTTAAGTTCACAAAATTTTACATCTAAAACACGTCTTTACAATACATTTGGGTGAATATAAAAGGTCGTAAAAAAATTTTGAAATACGGGTGATGGATCCGCTAAATATCGTCTTAAGTCATTTCTATTAAACTAATCATACTTTTTATATTTTTAACGTTAAGTTCACATTATTTTACATCTAAAACACGTGTTTACAATACATTTGGGTGAATACAAAAAATAGAAAAAAAATTTGGTAAAAAATGGTGATAATTCCGCTAAATATCGTTTAAAGTCATTTGTATTGAACTAATCATACTTTTCATATTTTTATCGTTAAGTTCACATTATTTTACATCTAAAACACGTATTTACAATACATTTGGGTGAATACAAAAAATAGAAAAAAAATTTGGGAAAAAATTGGGTAAAAAATGGTGATAATTCCGCTAAATATCGTTTAAAGACATTTGTATTGAACTAATCATACTTTTTATATTTTTATCGTTAAGTTCACATAATTTTACATCTAAAACACGTCTTTACAATACATTTGGGTGAATATAAAAGGTCGTAAAAAAATTTTGAAATACGGGTGATGAATCCGCTAAATATCGTCTTAAGTCATTTCTATTAAACTAATCATACTTTTTATATTTTTAACGTTAAGTTCACATTATTTTACATCTAAAAAACGTGTTTACAATACATTTGGGTGAATACAAAAAATAGAAAAAAAATTTGGTAAAAAATGGTGATAATTCCGCTAAATATCTTCTTAAGTCATTTCTATTAAACTAATCATACTTTTTATATTTTTAACGTTAAGTTCACATTATTTTACATCTAAAACACGTATTTACAATACATTTGGGTGAATACAAAAAATAAAAAAAAAATTTGGGAAAAAATTGGGTAAAAAATGGTGATAATTCCGCTAAATATCGTTTAAAGTCATTTGTATTGAACTAATCATACTTTTTATATTTTTATTGTTAAGTTCACATTATTTTACATCTAAAACACCTCTTTACAATACATTTGGGTGAATATAAAAGGTCGTAAAAAAATTTTGAAATACAGGTGATGAATCCGCTAAATATCGTCTTAAGTCATTTCTATTAAACTAATCATACTTTTTATATTTTTAACGTTAAGTTCACATTATTTTACATCTAAAACACGTGTTTACAATACATTTGGGTGAATACAAAAAATAGAAAAAAAATTTGGTAAAAAATGGTGATAATTCCGCTAAATATCGTTTAAAGTCATTTGTATTGAACTAATCATACTTTTCATATTTTTATCGTTAAGTTCACATTATTTTACATCTAAAACACGTATTTACAATACATTTGGGTGAATACAAAAACTAGAAAAAAAATTTGGGAAAAAATTGGGTAAAAAATGGTGATAATTCCGCTAAATATCGTTTAAAGTCATTTGTATTGAACTAATCATACTTTTTATATTTTTATCGTTAAGTTCACATTATTTTACATCTAAAACACGTATTTACAATAAATTTGGGTGAATACAAAAAATAGAAAAAAAATTTGGGAAAAAATTTGGTAAAAAATGGTGATAATTCCGCTAAATATCGTTTAAAGTCATTTGTATTGAACTAATCATACTTTTTATATTTTTATTGTTAAGTTCACATTATTTTACATCTAAAACACCTCTTTACAATACATTTGGGTGAATATAAAAGGTCGTAAAAAAATTTTGAAATACAGGTGATGAATCCGCTAAATATCGTCTTAAGTCATTTCTATTAAACTAATCATACTTTTTATATTTTTAACGTTAAGTTCACATTATTTTACATCTAAAACACGTGTTTACAATACATTTGGGTGAATACAAAAAATAGAAAAAAAATTTGGTAAAAAATGGTGATAATTCCGCTAAATATCGTTTAAAGTCATTTGTATTGAACTAATCATACTTTTTATATTTTTATCGTTAAGTTCACATTATTTTACATCTAAAACACGTATTTACAATACATTTGGGTGAATACAAAAAATAGAAAAAAAATTTGGTAAAAAATGGTGATAATTCCGCTAAATATCGTTTAAAGTCATTTGTATTGTACTAATCATACTTTTTATATTTTTATCGTTAAGTTCACATTATTTTACATCTAAAACACGTATCTACAATACATTTGGGTGAATACAAAAAATAGAAAAAAAATTTGGTAAAAAATGGTGATAATTCCGCTAAATATCGTTTAAAGTCATTTGTATTGAACTAATCATACTTTTTATATTTTTAACGTTAAGTTCACATTATTTTACATCTAAAAAACGTGTTTACAATACATTTGGGTGAATACAAAAAATAGAAAAAAAATTTGGTAAAAAATGGTGATAATTCCGCTAAATATCTTCTTAAGTCATTTCTATTAAACTAATCATACTTTTTATATTTTTAACGTTAAGTTCACATTATTTTACATCTAAAACACGTATTTACAATACATTTGGGTGAATACAAAAAATAAAAAAAAAATTTGGGAAAAAATTGGGTAAAAAATGGTGATAATTCCGCTAAATATCGTTTAAAGTCATTTGTATTGAACTAATCATACTTTTTATATTTTTATTGTTAAGTTCACATTATTTTACATCTAAAACACCTCTTTACAATACATTTGGGTGAATATAAAAGGTCGTAAAAAAATTTTGAAATACAGGTGATGAATCCGCTAAATATCGTCTTAAGTCATTTCTATTAAACTAATCATACTTTTTATATTTTTAACGTTAAGTTCACATTATTTTACATCTAAAACACGTGTTTACAATACATTTGGGTGAATACAAAAAATAGAAAAAAAATTTGGTAAAAAATGGTGATAATTCCGCTAAATATCGTTTAAAGTCATTTGTATTGAACTAATCATACTTTTCATATTTTTATCGTTAAGTTCACATTATTTTACATCTAAAACACGTATTTACAATACATTTGGGTGAATACAAAAAATAGAAAAAAAATTTGGGAAAAAATTGGGTAAAAAATGGTGATAATTCCGCTAAATATCGTTTAAAGTCATTTGTATTGAACTAATCATACTTTTTATATTTTTATCGTTAAGTTCACATTATTTTACATCTAAAACACGTATTTACAATACATTTGGGTGAATACAAAAAATAGAAAAAAAATTTGGGAAAAAATTTGGTAAAAAATGGTGATAATTCCGCTAAATATCGTTTAAAGTCATTTGTATTGAACTAATCATACTTTTTATATTTTTATTGTTAAGTTCACATTATTTTACATCTAAAACACCTCTTTACAATACATTTGGGTGAATATAAAAGGTCGTAAAAAAATTTTGAAATACAGGTGATGAATCCGCTAAATATCGTCTTAAGTCATTTCTATTAAACTAATCATACTTTTTATATTTTTAACGTTAAGTTCACATTATTTTACATCTAAAACACGTGTTTACAATACATTTGGGTGAATACAAAAAATAGAAAAAAAATTTGGTAAAAAATGGTGATAATTCCGCTAAATATCGTTTAAAGTCATTTGTATTGAACTAATCATACTTTTTATATTTTTATCGTTAAGTTCACATTATTTTACATCTAAAACACGTATTTACAATACATTTGGGTGAATACAAAAAATAGAAAAAAAATTTGGTAAAAAATGGTGATAATTCCGCTAAATATCGTTTAAAGTCATTTGTATTGTACTAATCATACTTTTTATATTTTTATCGTTAAGTTCACATTATTTTACATCTAAAACACGTATCTACAATACATTTGGGTGAATACAAAAAATAGAAAAAAAATTTGGTAAAAAATGGTGATAATTCCGCTAAATATCGTTTAAAGTCATTTGTATTGAACTAATCATACTTTTTATATTTTTATCGTTAAGTTCACATTATTTTACATCTAAAACACGTCTTTACAATACATTTGGGTGAATATAAAAGGTCGTAAAAAAATTTTGAAATACAGGTGATGAATCCGCTAAATATCGTCTTAAGTCATTTCTATGAAACTAATCATACTTTTTATATTTTTAACGTTAAGTTCACATTATTTTACATCTAAAACACGTGTTTACAATACATTTGGGTGAATACAAAAAATTGAAAAAAAATTTGGTAAAAAATGGTGATAATTCCGCTAAATATCGTTTAAAGTCATTTGTATTGAACTAATCATACTTTTTATATTTTTATCGTTAAGTTCATATTATTTTACATCTAAAACACGTATTTACAATACATTTGGGTGAATACAAAAAATAGAAAAAAAATTTGGGAAAAAATTTGGTAAAAAATGGTGATAATTCCGCTAAATATCGTTTAAAGTCATTTGTATTGAACTAATCATACTTTTTATATTTTTATCGTTAAGTTCACAAAATTTTACATCTAAAACACGTCTTTACAATACATTTGGGTGAATATAAAAGGTCGTAAAAAAATTTTGAAATACGGGTGATGGATCCGCTAAATATCGTCTTAAGTCATTTCTATTAAACTAATCATACTTTTTATATTTTTAACGTTAAGTTCACATTATTTTACATCTAAAACACGTGTTTACAATACATTTGGGTGAATACAAAAAATAGAAAAAAAATTTGGTAAAAAATGGTGATAATTCCGCTAAATATCGTTTAAAGTCATTTGTATTGAACTAATCATACTTTTTATATTTTTATCGTTAAGTTCACATTATTTTACATCTAAAACACGTATTTACAATACATTTGGGTGAATACAAAAAATAGAAAAAAAATTTGGGAAAAAATTGGGTAAAAAATGGTGATAATTCCGCTAAATATCGTTTAAAGTCATTTGTATTGAACTAATCATACTTTTTATATTTTTATCGTTAAGTTCACATTATTTTACATCTAAAACACGTCTTTACAATACATTTGGGTGAATATAAAAGGTCGTAAAAAAATTTTGAAATACAGGTGATGAATCCGCTAAATATCGTCTTAAGTCATTTCTATTAAACTAATCATACTTTTTATATTTTTAACGTTAAGTTCACATTATTTTACATCTAAAACACGTGTTTACAATACATTTGGGTGAATACAAAAAATAAAAAAAAAATTTGGTAAAAAATGGTGATAATTCCGCTAAATATCGTTTAAAGTCATTTGTATTGAACTAATCATACTTTTTATATTTTTATCGTTAAGTTCACATTATTTTACATCTAAAACACGTATTTACAATACATTTGGGTGAATACAAAAAATAGAAAAAAAATTTGGGAAAAAATTTGGTAAAAAATGGTGATAATTCCGCTAAATATCGTTTAAAGTCATTTGTATTGTACTAATCATACTTTTTATATTTTTATCGTTAAGTTCACATTATTTTACATCTAAAACACGTATCTACAATACATTTGGGTGAATACAAAAAATAGAAAAAAAATTTGGTAAAAAATGGTGATAATTCCGCTAAATATCGTTTAAAGTCATTTGTATTGAACTAATCATACTTTTTATATTTTTATCGTTAAGTTCACATTATTTTACATCTAAAACACGTCTTTACAATACATTTGGGTGAATATAAAAGGTCGTAAAAAAATTTTGAAATACAGGTGATGAATCCGCTAAATATCGTCTTAAGTCATTTCTATGAAACTAATCATACTTTTTATATTTTTAACGTTAAGTTCACATTATTTTACATCTAAAACACGTGTTTACAATACATTTGGGTGAATACAAAAAATTGAAAAAAAATTTGGTAAAAAATGGTGATAATTCCGCTAAATATCGTTTAAAGTCATTTGTATTGAACTAATCATACTTTTTATATTTTTATCGTTAAGTTCATATTATTTTACATCTAAAACACGTATTTACAATACATTTGGGTGAATACAAAAAATAGAAAAAAAATTTGGGAAAAAATTTGGTAAAAAATGGTGATAATTCCGCTAAATATCGTTTAAAGTCATTTGTATTGAACTAATCATTTTTTTTATATTTTTATCGTTAAGTTCACAAAATTTTACATCTAAAACACGTCTTTACAATACATTTGGGTGAATATAAAAGGTCGTAAAAAAATTTTGAAATACGGGTGATGGATCCGCTAAATATCGTCTTAAGTCATTTCTATTAAACTAATCATACTTTTTATATTTTTAACGTTAAGTTCACATTATTTTACATCTAAAACACGTGTTTACAATACATTTGGGTGAATACAAAAAATAGAAAAAAAATTTGGTAAAAAATGGTGATAATTCCGCTAAATATCGTTTAAAGTCATTTGTATTGAACTAATCATACTTTTCATATTTTTATCGTTAAGTTCACATTATTTTACATCTAAAACACGTATTTACAATAGATTTGGGTGAATACAAAAAATAGAAAAAAAATTTGGGAAAAAATTGGGTAAAAAATGGTGATAATTCCGCTAAATATCGTTTAAAGACATTTGTATTGAACTAATCATACTTTTTATATTTTTATCGTTAAGTTCACATAATTTTACATCTAAAACACGTCTTTACAATACATTTGGGTGAATATAAAAGGTCGTAAAAAAATTTTGAAATACGGGTGATGAATCCGCTAAATATCGTCTTAAGTCATTTCTATTAAACTAATCATACTTTTTATATTTTTAACGTTAAGTTCACATTATTTTACATCTAAAAAACGTGTTTACAATACATTTGGGTGAATACAAAAAATAGAAAAAAAATTTGGTAAAAAATGGTGATAATTCCGCTAAATATCTTCTTAAGTCATTTCTATTAAACTAATCATACTTTTTATATTTTTAACGTTAAGTTCACATTATTTTACATCTAAAACACGTATTTACAATACATTTGGGTGAATACAAAAAATAAAAAAAAAATTTGGGAAAAAATTGGGTAAAAAATGGTGATAATTCCGCTAAATATCGTTTAAAGTCATTTGTATTGAACTAATCATACTTTTTATATTTTTATCGTTAAGTTCACATAATTTTACATCTAAAACACGTCTTTACAATACATTTGGGTGAATATAAAAGGTCGTAAAAAAATTTTGAAATACAGGTGATGAATCCGCTAAATATCGTCTTAAGTCATTTCTATTAAACTAATCATACTTTTTATATTTTTAACGTTAAGTTCACATTATTTTACATCTAAAACACGTATTTACAATACATTTGGGTGAATACAAAAAATAGAAAAAAAATTTGGTAAAAAATGGTGATAATTCCGCTAATTATCGTTTAAAGTCATTTGTATTGAACTAATCATACTTTTTATATTTTTATCGTTAAGTTCATATTATTTTACATCTAAAACACGTATTTACAATACATTTGGGTGAATACAAAAAATAGAAAAAAAATTTGGTAAAAAATGGTGATAATTCCGCTAATTATCGTTTAAAGTCATTTGTATTGAACTAATCATACTTTTTATATTTTTATCGTTAAGTTCATATTATTTTACATCTAAAACACGTATTTACAATACATTTGGGTGAATACAAAAAATAGAAAAAAAATTTGGTAAAAAATGGTGATAATTCCGCTAAATATCGTTTAAAGTCATTTGTATTGAACTAATCATACTTTTTATATTTTTAACGTTAAGTTCACATTATTTTACATCTAAAACACGTATTTACAATACATTTGGGTGAATACAAAAAATAAAAAAAAAATTTGGGAAAAAATTGGGTAAAAAATGGTGATAATTCCGCTAAATATCGTTTAAAGTCACTTGTATTGAACTAATCATACTTTTTATATTTTTATCGTTAAGTTCACATAATTTTACATCTAAAACACGTCTTTACAATACATTTGGGTGAATATAAAAGGTCGTAAAAAAATTTTGAAATACAGGTGATGAATCCGCTAAATATCGTCTTAAGTCATTTCTATTAAACTAATCATACTTTTTATATTTTTAACGTTAAGTTCACATTATTTTACATCTAAAACACGTATTTACAATACATTTGGGTGAATACAAAAAATAGAAAAAAAATTTGGTAAAAAATGGTGATAATTCCGCTAAATATCGTTTAAAGACATTTGTATTGAACTAATCATACTTTTTATATTTTTATCGTTAAGTTCACATAATTTTACATCTAAAACACGTCTTTACAATACATTTGGGTGAATATAAAAGGTCGTAAAAAAATTTTGAAATACGGGTGATGAATCCGCTAAATATCGTCTTAAGTCATTTCTATTAAACTAATCATACTTTTTATATTTTTAACGTTAAGTTCACATTATTTTACATCTAAAAAACGTGTTTACAATACATTTGGGTGAATACAAAAAATAGAAAAAAAATTTGGTAAAAAATGGTGATAATTCCGCTAAATATCTTCTTAAGTCATTTCTATTAAACTAATCATACTTTTTATATTTTTAACGTTAAGTTCACATTATTTTACATCTAAAACACGTATTTACAATACATTTGGGTGAATACAAAAAATAAAAAAAAAATTTGGGAAAAAATTGGGTAAAAAATGGTGATAATTCCGCTAAATATCGTTTAAAGTCATTTGTATTGAACTAATCATACTTTTTATATTTTTATCGTTAAGTTCACATAATTTTACATCTAAAACACGTCTTTACAATACATTTGGGTGAATATAAAAGGTCGTAAAAAAATTTTGAAATACAGGTGATGAATCCGCTAAATATCGTCTTAAGTCATTTCTATTAAACTAATCATACTTTTTATATTTTTAACGTTAAGTTCACATTATTTTACATCTAAAACACGTATTTACAATACATTTGGGTGAATACAAAAAATAGAAAAAAAATTTGGTAAAAAATGGTGATAATTCCGCTAATTATCGTTTAAAGTCATTTGTATTGAACTAATCATACTTTTTATATTTTTATCGTTAAGTTCATATTATTTTACATCTAAAACACGTATTTACAATACATTTGGGTGAATACAAAAAATAGAAAAAAAATTTGGTAAAAAATGGTGATAATTCCGCTAATTATCGTTTAAAGTCATTTGTATTGAACTAATCATACTTTTTATATTTTTATCGTTAAGTTCATATTATTTTACATCTAAAACACGTATTTACAATACATTTGGGTGAATACAAAAAATAGAAAAAAAATTTGGTAAAAAATGGTGATAATTCCGCTAAATATCGTTTAAAGTCATTTGTATTGAACTAATCATACTTTTTATATTTTTAACGTTAAGTTCACATTATTTTACATCTAAAACACGTATTTACAATACATTTGGGTGAATACAAAAAATAAAAAAAAAATTTGGGAAAAAATTGGGTAAAAAATGGTGATAATTCCGCTAAATATCGTTTAAAGTCACTTGTATTGAACTAATCATACTTTTTATATTTTTATCGTTAAGTTCACATAATTTTACATCTAAAACACGTCTTTACAATACATTTGGGTGAATATAAAAGGTCGTAAAAAAATTTTGAAATACAGGTGATGAATCCGCTAAATATCGTCTTAAGTCATTTCTATTAAACTAATCATACATTTTATATTTTTATCGTTAAGTTCATATTATTTTACATCTAAAACACGTATTTACAATACATTTGGGTGAATACAAAAAATAGAAAAAAAATTTGGTAAAAAATGGTGATAATTCCGCTAAATATCGTTTAAAGTCATTTGTATTGAACTAATCATACTTTTTATATTTTTATCGTTAAGTTCACATTATTTTACATCTAAAACACGTATTTACAATACATTTGGGTGAAAACAAAAAATAGAAAAAAAATTTGGGAAAAAATTTGGTAAAAAATGGTGATAATTCCGCTAAATATCGTTTAAAGTCATTTGTATTGTACTAATCATACTTTTTATATTTTTATCGTTAAGTTCACATTATTTTACATCTAAAACACGTATCTACAATACATTTGGGTGAATACAAAAAATAGAAAAAAAATTTGGTAAAAAATGGTGATAATTCCGCTAAATATCGTTTAAAGTCATTTGTATTGTACTAATCATACTTTTTATATTTTTATCGTTAAGTTCACATTATTTTACATCTAAAACACGTCTTTACAATACATTTGGGTGAATATAAAAGGTCGTAAAAAAATTTTGAAATACAGGTGATGAATCCGCTAAATATCGTCTTAAGTCATTTCTATGAAACTAATCATACTTTTTATATTTTTAACGTTAAGTTCACATTATTTTACATCTAAAACACGTGTTTACAATACATTTGGGTGAATACAAAAAATTGAAAAAAAATTTGGTAAAAAATGGTGATAATTTCGCTAAATATCGTTTAAAGTCATTTGTATTGAACTAATCATACTTTTTATATTTTTATCGTTAAGTTCATATTATTTTACATCTAAAACACGTATTTACAATACATTTGGGTGAATACAAAAAATAGAAAAAAAATTTGGGAAAAAATTTGGTAAAAAATGGTGATAATTCCGCTAAATATCGTTTAAAGTCATTTGTATTGAACTAATCATACTTTTTATATTTTTATCGTTAAGTTCACAAAATTTTACATCTAAAACACGTCTTTACAATACATTTGGGTGAATATAAAAGGTCGTAAAAAAATTTTGAAATACGGGTGATGGATCCGCTAAATATCGTCTTAAGTCATTTCTATTAAACTAATCATACTTTTTATATTTTTAACGTTAAGTTCACATTATTTTACATCTAAAACACGTGTTTACAATACATTTGGGTGAATACAAAAAATAGAAAAAAAATTTGGTAAAAAATGGTGATAATTCCGCTAAATATCGTTTAAAGTCATTTGTATTGAACTAATCATACTTTTCATATTTTTATCGTTAAGTTCACATTATTTTACATCTAAAACACGTATTTACAATAGATTTGGGTGAATACAAAAAATAGAAAAAAAATTTGGGAAAAAATTGGGTAAAAAATGGTGATAATTCCGCTAAATATCGTTTAAAGACATTTGTATTGAACTAATCATACTTTTTATATTTTTATCGTTAAGTTCACATAATTTTACATCTAAAACACGTCTTTACAATACATTTGGGTGAATATAAAAGGTCGTAAAAAAATTTTGAAATACGGGTGATGAATCCGCTAAATATCGTCTTAAGTCATTTCTATTAAACTAATCATACTTTTTATATTTTTAACGTTAAGTTCACATTATTTTACATCTAAAAAACGTGTTTACAATACATTTGGGTGAATACAAAAAATAGAAAAAAAATTTGGTAAAAAATGGTGATAATTCCGCTAAATATCTTCTTAAGTCATTTCTATTAAACTAATCATACTTTTTATATTTTTAACGTTAAGTTCACATTATTTTACATCTAAAACACGTATTTACAATACATTTGGGTGAATACAAAAAATAAAAAAAAAATTTGGGAAAAAATTGGGTAAAAAATGGTGATAATTCCGCTAAATATCGTTTAAAGTCATTTGTATTGAACTAATCATACTTTTTATATTTTTATCGTTAAGTTCACATAATTTTACATCTAAAACACGTCTTTACAATACATTTGGGTGAATATAAAAGGTCGTAAAAAAATTTTGAAATACAGGTGATGAATCCGCTAAATATCGTCTTAAGTCATTTCTATTAAACTAATCATACTTTTTATATTTTTAACGTTAAGTTCACATTATTTTACATCTAAAACACGTATTTACAATACATTTGGGTGAATACAAAAAATAGAAAAAAAATTTGGTAAAAAATGGTGATAATTCCGCTAATTATCGTTTAAAGTCATTTGTATTGAACTAATCATACTTTTTATATTTTTATCGTTAAGTTCATATTATTTTACATCTAAAACACGTATTTACAATACATTTGGGTGAATACAAAAAATAGAAAAAAAATTTGGTAAAAAATGGTGATAATTCCGCTAAATATCGTTTAAAGTCATTTGTATTGAACTAATCATACTTTTTATATTTTTATCGTTAAGTTCACATTATTTTACATCTAAAACACGTATTTACAATACATTTGGGTGAATACAAAAAATAGAAAAAAAATTTGGGAAAAAATTTGGTAAAAAATGGTGATAATTCCGCTAAATATCGTTTAAAGTCATTTGTATTGTACTAATCATACTTTTTATATTTTTATCGTTAAGTTCACATTATTTTACATCTAAAACACGTATCTACAATACATTTGGGTGAATACAAAAAATAGAAAAAAAATTTGGTAAAAAATGGTGATAATTCCGCTAAATATCGTTTAAAGTCATTTGTATTGAACTAATCATACTTTTTATATTTTTATCGTTAAGTTCACATTATTTTACATCTAAAACACGTCTTTACAATACATTTGGGTGAATATAAAAGGTCGTAAAAAAATTTTGAAATACAGGTGATGAATCCGCTAAATATCGTCTTAAGTCATTTCTATGAAACTAATCATACTTTTTATATTTTTAACGTTAAGTTCACATTATTTTACATCTAAAACACGTGTTTACAATACATTTGGGTGAATACAAAAAATTGAAAAAAAATTTGGTAAAAAATGGTGATAATTCCGCTAAATATCGTTTAAAGTCATTTGTATTGAACTAATCATACTTTTTATATTTTTATCGTTAAGTTCATATTATTTTACATCTAAAACACGTATTTACAATACATTTGGGTGAATACAAAAAATAGAAAAAAAATTTGGGAAAAAATTGGGTAAAAAATGGTGATAATTCCGCTAAATATCGTTTAAAGACATTTGTATTGAACTAATCATACTTTTTATATTTTTATCGTTAAGTTCACATAATTTTACATCTAAAACACGTCTTTACAATACATTTGGGTGAATATAAAAGGTCGTAAAAAAATTTTGAAATACGGGTGATGAATCCGCTAAATATCGTCTTAAGTCATTTCTATTAAACTAATCATACTTTTTATATTTTTAACGTTAAGTTCACATTATTTTACATCTAAAAAACGTGTTTACAATACATTTGGGTGAATACAAAAAATAGAAAAAAAATTTGGTAAAAAATGGTGATAATTCCGCTAAATATCTTCTTAAGTCATTTCTATTAAACTAATCATACTTTTTATATTTTTAACGTTAAGTTCACATTATTTTACATCTAAAACACGTATTTACAATACATTTGGGTGAATACAAAAAATAAAAAAAAAATTTGGGAAAAAATTGGGTAAAAAATGGTGATAATTCCGCTAAATATCGTTTAAAGTCATTTGTATTGAACTAATCATACTTTTTATATTTTTATCGTTAAGTTCACATAATTTTACATCTAAAACACGTCTTTACAATACATTTGGGTGAATATAAAAGGTCGTAAAAAAATTTTGAAATACAGGTGATGAATCCGCTAAATATCGTCTTAAGTCATTTCTATTAAACTAATCATACTTTTTATATTTTTAACGTTAAGTTCACATTATTTTACATCTAAAACACGTATTTACAATACATTTGGGTGAATACAAAAAATAGAAAAAAAATTTGGTAAAAAATGGTGATAATTCCGCTAATTATCGTTTAAAGTCATTTGTATTGAACTAATCATACTTTTTATATTTTTATCGTTAAGTTCATATTATTTTACATCTAAAACACGTATTTACAATACATTTGGGTGAATACAAAAAATAGAAAAAAAATTTGGTAAAAAATGGTGATAATTCCGCTAAATATCGTTTAAAGTCATTTGTATTGAACTAATCATACTTTTTATATTTTTATCGTTAAGTTCACATTATTTTACATCTAAAACACGTATTTACAATACATTTGGGTGAATACAAAAAATAGAAAAAAAATTTGGGAAAAAATTTGGTAAAAAATGGTGATAATTCCGCTAAATATCGTTTAAAGTCATTTGTATTGTACTAATCATACTTTTTATATTTTTATCGTTAAGTTCACATTATTTTACATCTAAAACACGTATCTACAATACATTTGGGTGAATACAAAAAATAGAAAAAAAATTTGGTAAAAAATGGTGATAATTCCGCTAAATATCGTTTAAAGTCATTTGTATTGAACTAATCATACTTTTTATATTTTTATCGTTAAGTTCACATTATTTTACATCTAAAACACGTCTTTACAATACATTTGGGTGAATATAAAAGGTCGTAAAAAAATTTTGAAATACAGGTGATGAATCCGCTAAATATCGTCTTAAGTCATTTCTATGAAACTAATCATACTTTTTATATTTTTAACGTTAAGTTCACATTATTTTACATCTAAAACACGTGTTTACAATACATTTGGGTGAATACAAAAAATTGAAAAAAAATTTGGTAAAAAATGGTGATAATTCCGCTAAATATCGTTTAAAGTCATTTGTATTGAACTAATCATACTTTTTATATTTTTATCGTTAAGTTCATATTATTTTACATCTAAAACACGTATTTACAATACATTTGGGTGAATACAAAAAATAGAAAAAAAATTTGGGAAAAAATTGGGTAAAAAATGGTGATAATTCCGCTAAATATCGTTTAAAGACATTTGTATTGAACTAATCATACTTTTTATATTTTTATCGTTAAGTTCACATAATTTTACATCTAAAACACGTCTTTACAATACATTTGGGTGAATATAAAAGGTCGTAAAAAAATTTTGAAATACGGGTGATGAATCCGCTAAATATCGTCTTAAGTCATTTCTATTAAACTAATCATACTTTTTATATTTTTAACGTTAAGTTCACATTATTTTACATCTAAAAAACGTGTTTACAATACATTTGGGTGAATACAAAAAATAGAAAAAAAATTTGGTAAAAAATGGTGATAATTCCGCTAAATATCTTCTTAAGTCATTTCTATTAAACTAATCATACTTTTTATATTTTTAACGTTAAGTTCACATTATTTTACATCTAAAACACGTATTTACAATACATTTGGGTGAATACAAAAAATAAAAAAAAAATTTGGGAAAAAATTGGGTAAAAAATGGTGATAATTCCGCTAAATATCGTTTAAAGTCACTTGTATTGAACTAATCATACTTTTTATATTTTTATCGTTAAGTTCACATAATTTTACATCTAAAACACGTCTTTACAATACATTTGGGTGAATATAAAAGGTCGTAAAAAAATTTTGAAATACAGGTGATGAATCCGCTAAATATCGTCTTAAGTCATTTCTATTAAACTAATCATACTTTTTATATTTTTAACGTTAAGTTCACATTATTTTACATCTAAAACACGTATTTACAATACATTTGGGTGAATACAAAAAATAGAAAAAAAATTTGGTAAAAAATGGTGATAATTCCGCTAATTATCGTTTAAAGTCATTTGTATTGAACTAATCATACTTTTTATATTTTTATCGTTAAGTTCATATTATTTTACATCTAAAACACGTATTTACAATACATTTGGGTGAATACAAAAAATAGAAAAAAAATTTGGTAAAAAATGGTGATAATTCCGCTAATTATCGTTTAAAGTCATTTGTATTGAACTAATCATACTTTTTATATTTTTATCGTTAAGTTCATATTATTTTACATCTAAAACACGTATTTACAATACATTTGGGTGAATACAAAAAATAGAAAAAAAATTTGGTAAAAAATGGTGATAATTCCGCTAAATATCGTTTAAAGTCATTTGTATTGAACTAATCATACTTTTTATATTTTTAACGTTAAGTTCACATTATTTTACATCTAAAACACGTATTTACAATACATTTGGGTGAATACAAAAAATAAAAAAAAAATTTGGGAAAAAATTGGGTAAAAAATGGTGATAATTCCGCTAAATATCGTTTAAAGTCACTTGTATTGAACTAATCATACTTTTTATATTTTTATCGTTAAGTTCACATAATTTTACATCTAAAACACGTCTTTACAATACATTTGGGTGAATATAAAAGGTCGTAAAAAAATTTTGAAATACAGGTGATGAATCCGCTAAATATCGTCTTAAGTCATTTCTATTAAACTAATCATACTTTTTATATTTTTAACGTTAAGTTCACATTATTTTACATCTAAAACACGTATTTACAATACATTTGGGTGAATACAAAAAATAGAAAAAAAATTTGGTAAAAAATGGTGATAATTCCGCTAATTATCGTTTAAAGTCATTTGTATTGAACTAATCATACATTTTATATTTTTATCGTTAAGTTCATATTATTTTACATCTAAAACACGTATTTACAATACATTTGGGTGAATACAAAAAATAGAAAAAAAATTTGGTAAAAAATGGTGATAATTCCGCTAAATATCGTTTAAAGTCATTTGTATTGAACTAATCATACTTTTTATATTTTTATCGTTAAGTTCACATTATTTTACATCTAAAACACGTATTTACAATACATTTGGGTGAAAACAAAAAATAGAAAAAAAATTTGGGAAAAAATTTGGTAAAAAATGGTGATAATTCCGCTAAATATCGTTTAAAGTCATTTGTATTGTACTAATCATACTTTTTATATTTTTATCGTTAAGTTCACATTATTTTACATCTAAAACACGTATCTACAATACATTTGGGTGAATACAAAAAATAGAAAAAAAATTTGGTAAAAAATGGTGATAATTCCGCTAAATATCGTTTAAAGTCATTTGTATTGTACTAATCATACTTTTTATATTTTTATCGTTAAGTTCACATTATTTTACATCTAAAACACGTCTTTACAATACATTTGGGTGAATATAAAAGGTCGTAAAAAAATTTTGAAATACAGGTGATGAATCCGCTAAATATCGTCTTAAGTCATTTCTATGAAACTAATCATACTTTTTATATTTTTAACGTTAAGTTCACATTATTTTACATCTAAAACACGTGTTTACAATACATTTGGGTGAATACAAAAAATTGAAAAAAAATTTGGTAAAAAATGGTGATAATTCCGCTAAATATCGTTTAAAGTCATTTGTATTGAACTAATCATACTTTTTATATTTTTATCGTTAAGTTCATATTATTTTACATCTAAAACACGTATTTACAATACATTTGGGTGAATACAAAAAATAGAAAAAAAATTTGGGAAAAAATTTGGTAAAAAATGGTGATAATTCCGCTAAATATCGTTTAAAGTCATTTGTATTGAACTAATCATACTTTTTATATTTTTATCGTTAAGTTCACAAAATTTTACATCTAAAACACGTCTTTACAATACATTTGGGTGAATATAAAAGGTCGTAAAAAAATTTTGAAATACGGGTGATGGATCCGCTAAATATCGTCTTAAGTCATTTCTATTAAACTAATCATACTTTTTATATTTTTAACGTTAAGTTCACATTATTTTACATCTAAAACACGTGTTTACAATACATTTGGGTGAATACAAAAAATAGAAAAAAAATTTGGTAAAAAATGGTGATAATTCCGCTAAATATCGTTTAAAGTCATTTGTATTGAACTAATCATACTTTTCATATTTTTATCGTTAAGTTCACATTATTTTACATCTAAAACACGTATTTACAATAGATTTGGGTGAATACAAAAAATAGAAAAAAAATTTGGGAAAAAATTGGGTAAAAAATGGTGATAATTCCGCTAAATATCGTTTAAAGACATTTGTATTGAACTAATCATACTTTTTATATTTTTATCGTTAAGTTCACATAATTTTACATCTAAAACACGTCTTTACAATACATTTGGGTGAATATAAAAGGTCGTAAAAAAATTTTGAAATACGGGTGATGAATCCGCTAAATATCGTCTTAAGTCATTTCTATTAAACTAATCATACTTTTTATATTTTTAACGTTAAGTTCACATTATTTTACATCTAAAAAACGTGTTTACAATACATTTGGGTGAATACAAAAAATAGAAAAAAAATTTGGTAAAAAATGGTGATAATTCCGCTAAATATCTTCTTAAGTCATTTCTATTAAACTAATCATACTTTTTATATTTTTAACGTTAAGTTCACATTATTTTACATCTAAAACACGTATTTACAATACATTTGGGTGAATACAAAAAATAAAAAAAAAATTTGGGAAAAAATTGGGTAAAAAATGGTGATAATTCCGCTAAATATCGTTTAAAGTCATTTGTATTGAACTAATCATACTTTTTATATTTTTATCGTTAAGTTCACATAATTTTACATCTAAAACACGTCTTTACAATACATTTGGGTGAATATAAAAGGTCGTAAAAAAATTTTGAAATACAGGTGATGAATCCGCTAAATATCGTCTTAAGTCATTTCTATTAAACTAATCATACTTTTTATATTTTTAACGTTAAGTTCACATTATTTTACATCTAAAACACGTATTTACAATACATTTGGGTGAATACAAAAAATAGAAAAAAAATTTGGTAAAAAATGGTGATAATTCCGCTAATTATCGTTTAAAGTCATTTGTATTGAACTAATCATACTTTTTATATTTTTATCGTTAAGTTCATATTATTTTACATCTAAAACACGTATTTACAATACATTTGGGTGAATACAAAAAATAGAAAAAAAATTTGGTAAAAAATGGTGATAATTCCGCTAAATATCGTTTAAAGTCATTTGTATTGAACTAATCATACTTTTTATATTTTTATCGTTAAGTTCACATTATTTTACATCTAAAACACGTATTTACAATACATTTGGGTGAATACAAAAAATAGAAAAAAAATTTGGGAAAAAATTTGGTAAAAAATGGTGATAATTCCGCTAAATATCGTTTAAAGTCATTTGTATTGTACTAATCATACTTTTTATATTTTTATCGTTAAGTTCACATTATTTTACATCTAAAACACGTATCTACAATACATTTGGGTGAATACAAAAAATAGAAAAAAAATTTGGTAAAAAATGGTGATAATTCCGCTAAATATCGTTTAAAGTCATTTGTATTGAACTAATCATACTTTTTATATTTTTATCGTTAAGTTCACATTATTTTACATCTAAAACACGTCTTTACAATACATTTGGGTGAATATAAAAGGTCGTAAAAAAATTTTGAAATACAGGTGATGAATCCGCTAAATATCGTCTTAAGTCATTTCTATGAAACTAATCATACTTTTTATATTTTTAACGTTAAGTTCACATTATTTTACATCTAAAACACGTGTTTACAATACATTTGGGTGAATACAAAAAATTGAAAAAAAATTTGGTAAAAAATGGTGATAATTCCGCTAAATATCGTTTAAAGTCATTTGTATTGAACTAATCATACTTTTTATATTTTTATCGTTAAGTTCATATTATTTTACATCTAAAACACGTATTTACAATACATTTGGGTGAATACAAAAAATAGAAAAAAAATTTGGGAAAAAATTGGGTAAAAAATGGTGATAATTCCGCTAAATATCGTTTAAAGACATTTGTATTGAACTAATCATACTTTTTATATTTTTATCGTTAAGTTCACATAATTTTACATCTAAAACACGTCTTTACAATACATTTGGGTGAATATAAAAGGTCGTAAAAAAATTTTGAAATACGGGTGATGAATCCGCTAAATATCGTCTTAAGTCATTTCTATTAAACTAATCATACTTTTTATATTTTTAACGTTAAGTTCACATTATTTTACATCTAAAAAACGTGTTTACAATACATTTGGGTGAATACAAAAAATAGAAAAAAAATTTGGTAAAAAATGGTGATAATTCCGCTAAATATCTTCTTAAGTCATTTCTATTAAACTAATCATACTTTTTATATTTTTAACGTTAAGTTCACATTATTTTACATCTAAAACACGTATTTACAATACATTTGGGTGAATACAAAAAATAAAAAAAAAATTTGGGAAAAAATTGGGTAAAAAATGGTGATAATTCCGCTAAATATCGTTTAAAGTCACTTGTATTGAACTAATCATACTTTTTATATTTTTATCGTTAAGTTCACATAATTTTACATCTAAAACACGTCTTTACAATACATTTGGGTGAATATAAAAGGTCGTAAAAAAATTTTGAAATACAGGTGATGAATCCGCTAAATATCGTCTTAAGTCATTTCTATTAAACTAATCATACTTTTTATATTTTTAACGTTAAGTTCACATTATTTTACATCTAAAACACGTATTTACAATACATTTGGGTGAATACAAAAAATAGAAAAAAAATTTGGTAAAAAATGGTGATAATTCCGCTAATTATCGTTTAAAGTCATTTGTATTGAACTAATCATACTTTTTATATTTTTATCGTTAAGTTCATATTATTTTACATCTAAAACACGTATTTACAATACATTTGGGTGAATACAAAAAATAGAAAAAAAATTTGGTAAAAAATGGTGATAATTCCGCTAAATATCGTTTAAAGTCATTTGTATTGAACTAATCATACTTTTTATATTTTTATCGTTAAGTTCACATTATTTTACATCTAAAACACGTATTTACAATACATTTGGGTGAATACAAAAAATAGAAAAAAAATTTGGGAAAAAATTTGGTAAAAAATGGTGATAATTCCGCTAAATATCGTTTAAAGTCATTTGTATTGTACTAATCATACTTTTTATATTTTTATCGTTAAGTTCACATTATTTTACATCTAAAACACGTATCTACAATACATTTGGGTGAATACAAAAAATAGAAAAAAAATTTGGTAAAAAATGGTGATAATTCCGCTAAATATCGTTTAAAGTCATTTGTATTGAACTAATCATACTTTTTATATTTTTATCGTTAAGTTCACATTATTTTACATCTAAAACACGTCTTTACAATACATTTGGGTGAATATAAAAGGTCGTAAAAAAATTTTGAAATACAGGTGATGAATCCGCTAAATATCGTCTTAAGTCATTTCTATGAAACTAATCATACTTTTTATATTTTTAACGTTAAGTTCACATTATTTTACATCTAAAACACGTGTTTACAATACATTTGGGTGAATACAAAAAATTGAAAAAAAATTTGGTAAAAAATGGTGATAATTCCGCTAAATATCGTTTAAAGTCATTTGTATTGAACTAATCATACTTTTTATATTTTTATCGTTAAGTTCATATTATTTTACATCTAAAACACGTATTTACAATACATTTGGGTGAATACAAAAAATAGAAAAAAAATTTGGGAAAAAATTTGGTAAAAAATGGTGATAATTCCGCTAAATATCGTTTAAAGTCATTTGTATTGAACTAATCATACTTTTTATATTTTTATCGTTAAGTTCACAAAATTTTACATCTAAAACACGTCTTTACAATACATTTGGGTGAATATAAAAGGTCGTAAAAAAATTTTGAAATACGGGTGATGGATCCGCTAAATATCGTCTTAAGTCATTTCTATTAAACTAATCATACTTTTTATATTTTTAACGTTAAGTTCACATTATTTTACATCTAAAACACGTGTTTACAATACATTTGGGTGAATACAAAAAATAGAAAAAAAATTTGGTAAAAAATGGTGATAATTCCGCTAAATATCGTTTAAAGTCATTTGTATTGAACTAATCATACTTTTCATATTTTTATCGTTAAGTTCACATTATTTTACATCTAAAACACGTATTTACAATACATTTGGGTGAATACAAAAAATAGAAAAAAAATTTGGGAAAAAATTGGGTAAAAAATGGTGATAATTCCGCTAAATATCGTTTAAAGACATTTGTATTGAACTAATCATACTTTTTATATTTTTATCGTTAAGTTCACATAATTTTACATCTAAAACACGTCTTTACAATACATTTGGGTGAATATAAAAGGTCGTAAAAAAATTTTGAAATACGGGTGATGAATCCGCTAAATATCGTCTTAAGTCATTTCTATTAAACTAATCATACTTTTTATATTTTTAACGTTAAGTTCACATTATTTTACATCTAAAAAACGTGTTTACAATACATTTGGGTGAATACAAAAAATAGAAAAAAAATTTGGTAAAAAATGGTGATAATTCCGCTAAATATCTTCTTAAGTCATTTCTATTAAACTAATCATACTTTTTATATTTTTAACGTTAAGTTCACATTATTTTACATCTAAAACACGTATTTACAATACATTTGGGTGAATACAAAAAATAAAAAAAAAATTTGGGAAAAAATTGGGTAAAAAATGGTGATAATTCCGCTAAATATCGTTTAAAGTCATTTGTATTGAACTAATCATACTTTTTATATTTTTATCGTTAAGTTCACATAATTTTACATCTAAAACACGTCTTTACAATACATTTGGGTGAATATAAAAGGTCGTAAAAAAATTTTGAAATACAGGTGATGAATCCGCTAAATATCGTCTTAAGTCATTTCTATTAAACTAATCATACTTTTTATATTTTTAACGTTAAGTTCACATTATTTTACATCTAAAACACGTATTTACAATACATTTGGGTGAATACAAAAAATAGAAAAAAAATTTGGTAAAAAATGGTGATAATTCCGCTAATTATCGTTTAAAGTCATTTGTATTGAACTAATCATACTTTTTATATTTTTATCGTTAAGTTCATATTATTTTACATCTAAAACACGTATTTACAATACATTTGGGTGAATACAAAAAATAGAAAAAAAATTTGGTAAAAAATGGTGATAATTCCGCTAAATATCGTTTAAAGTCATTTGTATTGAACTAATCATACTTTTCATATTTTTATCGTTAAGTTCACATTATTTTACATCTAAAACACGTATTTACAATACATTTGGGTGAATACAAAAAATAGAAAAAAAATTTGGGAAAAAATTGGGTAAAAAATGGTGATAATTCCGCTAAATATCGTTTAAAGACATTTGTATTGAACTAATCATACTTTTTATATTTTTATCGTTAAGTTCACATTATTTTACATCTAAAACACGTCTTTACAATACATTTGGGTGAATATAAAAGGTCGTAAAAAAATTTTGAAATACGGGTGATGAATCCGCTAAATATCGTCTTAAGTCATTTCTATTAAACTAATCATACTTTTTATATTTTTAACGTTAAGTTCACATTATTTTACATCTAAAAAACGTGTTTACAATACATTTGGGTGAATACAAAAAATAGAAAAAAAATTTGGTAAAAAATGGTGATAATTCCGCTAAATATCTTCTTAAGTCATTTCTATTAAACTAATCATACTTTTTATATTTTTAACGTTAAGTTCACATTATTTTACATCTAAAACACGTATTTACAATACATTTGGGTGAATACAAAAAATAGAAAAAAAATTTGGTAAAAAATGGTGATAATTCCGCTAATTATCGTTTAAAGTCATTTGTATTGAACTAATCATACTTTTTATATTTTTATCGTTAAGTTCATATTATTTTACATCTAAAACACGTATTTACAATACATTTGGGTGAATACAAAAAATAGAAAAAAAATTTGGTAAAAAATGGTGATAATTCCGCTAAATATCGTTTAAAGTCATTTGTATTGAACTAATCATACTTTTCATATTTTTATCGTTAAGTTCACATTATTTTACATCTAAAACACGTATTTACAATACATTTGGGTGAATACAAAAAATAGAAAAAAAATTTGGGAAAAAATTGGGTAATAAATGGTGATAATTCCGCTAAATATCGTTTAAAGACATTTGTATTGAACTAATCATACTTTTTATATTTTTATCGTTATGTTCACATAATTTTACATCTAAAACACGTCTTTACAATACATTTGGGTGAATATAAAAGGTCGTAAAAAAATTTTGAAATACGGATGATGAATCCGCTAAATATCGTCTTAAGTCATTTCTATTAAACTAATCATACTTTTTATATTTTTAACGTTAAGTTCACATTATTTTACATCTAAAAAACGTGTTTACAATACATTTGGGTGAATACAAAAAATAGAAAAAAAATTTGGTAAAAAATGGTGATAATTCCGCTAAATATCTTCTTAAGTCATTTCTATTAAACTAATCATACTTTTTATATTTTTAACGTTAAGTTCACATTATTTTACATCTAAAACACGTATTTACAATACATTTGGGTGAATACAAAAAATAAAAAAAAAATTTGGGAAAAAATTGGGTAAAAAATGGTGATAATTCCGCTAAATATCGTTTAAAGTCATTTGTATTGAACTAATCATACTTTTTATATTTTTATCGTTAAGTTCACATAATTTTACATCTAAAACACGTCTTTACAATACATTTGGGTGAATATAAAAGGTCGTAAAAAAATTTTGAAATACAGGTGATGAATCCGCTAAATATCGTCTTAAGTCATTTCTATGAAACTAATCATACTTTTTATATTTTTAACGTTAAGTTCACATTATTTTACATCTAAAACACGTGTTTACAATACATTTGGG
This sequence comes from Diuraphis noxia, assembly GCF_037042655.1. Taxonomy (NCBI): domain Eukaryota; kingdom Metazoa; phylum Arthropoda; class Insecta; order Hemiptera; family Aphididae; genus Diuraphis; species Diuraphis noxia. The sequence continues at coordinate 186,181 of NW_028301715.1, read as the reverse complement.
TGAATACAAAAAATTGAAAAAAAATTTGGTAAAAAATGGTGATAATTCCGCTAAATATCGTTTAAAGTCATTTGTATTGAACTAATCATACTTTTTATATTTTTATCGTTAAGTTCATATTATTTTACATCTAAAACACGTATTTACAATACATTTGGGTGAATACAAAAAATAGAAAAAAAATTTGGGAAAAAATTTGGTAAAAAATGGTGATAATTCCGCTAAATATCGTTTAAAGTCATTTGTATTGAACTAATCATACTTTTTATATTTTTATCGTTAAGTTCACAAAATTTTACATCTAAAACACGTCTTTACAATACATTTGGGTGAATATAAAAGGTCGTAAAAAAATTTTGAAATACGGGTGATGGATCCGCTAAATATCGTCTTAAGTCATTTCTATTAAACTAATCATACTTTTTATATTTTTAACGTTAAGTTCACATTATTTTACATCTAAAACACGTGTTTACAATACATTTGGGTGAATACAAAAAATAGAAAAAAAATTTGGTAAAAAATGGTGATAATTCCGCTAAATATCGTTTAAAGTCATTTGTATTGAACTAATCATACTTTTCATATTTTTATCGTTAAGTTCACATTATTTTACATCTAAAACACGTATTTACAATACATTTGGGTGAATACAAAAAATAGAAAAAAAATTTGGGAAAAAATTGGGTAAAAAATGGTGATAATTCCGCTAAATATCGTTTAAAGACATTTGTATTGAACTAATCATACTTTTTATATTTTTATCGTTAAGTTCACATAATTTTACATCTAAAACACGTCTTTACAATACATTTGGGTGAATATAAAAGGTCGTAAAAAAATTTTGAAATACGGGTGATGAATCCGCTAAATATCGTCTTAAGTCATTTCTATTAAACTAATCATACTTTTTATATTTTTAACGTTAAGTTCACATTATTTTACATCTAAAAAACGTGTTTACAATACATTTGGGTGAATACAAAAAATAGAAAAAAAATTTGGTAAAAAATGGTGATAATTCCGCTAAATATCTTCTTAAGTCATTTCTATTAAACTAATCATACTTTTTATATTTTTAACGTTAAGTTCACATTATTTTACATCTAAAACACGTATTTACAATACATTTGGGTGAATACAAAAAATAAAAAAAAAATTTGGGAAAAAATTGGGTAAAAAATGGTGATAATTCCGCTAAATATCGTTTAAAGTCATTTGTATTGAACTAATCATACTTTTTATATTTTTATCGTTAAGTTCACATAATTTTACATCTAAAACACGTCTTTACAATACATTTGGGTGAATATAAAAGGTCGTAAAAAAATTTTGAAATACAGGTGATGAATCCGCTAAATATCGTCTTAAGTCATTTCTATTAAACTAATCATACTTTTTATATTTTTAACGTTAAGTTCACATTATTTTACATCTAAAACACGTATTTACAATACATTTGGGTGAATACAAAAAATAGAAAAAAAATTTGGTAAAAAATGGTGATAATTCCGCTAAATATCGTTTAAAGTCATTTGTATTGAACTAATCATACTTTTCATATTTTTATCGTTAAGTTCACATTATTTTACATCTAATACACGTATTTACAATACATTTGGGTGAATACAAAAAATAGAAAAAAAATTTGGGAAAAAATTGGGTAAAAAATGGTGATAATTCCGCTAAATATCGTTTAAAGACATTTGTATTGAACTAATCATACTTTTTATATTTTTATCGTTAAGTTCACATAATTTTACATCTAAAACACGTCTTTACAATACATTTGGGTGAATATAAAAGGTCGTAAAAAAATTTTGAAATACGGGTGATGAATCCGCTAAATATCGTCTTAAGTCATTTCTATTAAACTAATCATACTTTTTATATTTTTAACGTTAAGTTCACATTATTTTACATCTAAAAAACGTGTTTACAATACATTTGGGTGAATACAAAAAATAGAAAAAAAATTTGGTAAAAAATGGTGATAATTCCGCTAAATATCTTCTTAAGTCATTTCTATTAAACTAATCATACTTTTTATATTTTTAACGTTAAGTTCACATTATTTTACATCTAAAACACGTATTTACAATACATTTGGGTGAATACAAAAAATAAAAAAAAAATTTGGGAAAAAATTGGGTAAAAAATGGTGATAATTCCGCTAAATATCGTTTAAAGTCATTTGTATTGAACTAATCATACTTTTTATATTTTTATCGTTAAGTTCACATAATTTTACATCTAAAACACGTCTTTACAATACATTTGGGTGAATATAAAAGGTCGTAAAAAAATTTTGAAATACAGGTGATGAATCCGCTAAATATCGTCTTAAGTCATTTCTATTAAACTAATCATACTTTTTATATTTTTAACGTTAAGTTCACATTATTTTACATCTAAAACACGTATTTACAATACATTTGGGTGAATACAAAAAATAGAAAAAAAATTTGGTAAAAAATGGTGATAATTCCGCTAATTATCGTTTAAAGTCATTTGTATTGAACTAATCATACTTTTTATATTTTTATCGTTAAGTTCATATTATTTTACATCTAAAACACGTATTTACAATACATTTGGGTGAATACAAAAAATAGAAAAAAAATAGAAAAAAAATTTGGTAAAAAATGGTGATAATTCCGCTAAATATCGTTTAAAGTCATTTGTATTGAACTAATCATACTTTTTATATTTTTATCGTTAAGTTCACATTATTTTACATCTAAAACACGTCTTTACAATACATTTGGGTGAATATAAAAGGTCGTAAAAAAATTTTGAAATACAGGTGATGAATCCGCTAAATATCGTCTTAAGTCATTTCTATGAAACTAATCATACTTTTTATATTTTTAACGTTAAGTTCACATTATTTTACATCTAAAACACGTGTTTACAATACATTTGGGTGAATACAAAAAATTGAAAAAAAATTTGGTAAAAAATGGTGATAATTCCGCTAAATATCGTTTAAAGTCATTTGTATTGAACTAATCATACTTTTTATATTTTTATCGTTAAGTTCATATTATTTTACATCTAAAACACGTATTTACAATACATTTGGGTGAATACAAAAAATAGAAAAAAAATTTGGGAAAAAATTTGGTAAAAAATGGTGATAATTCCGCTAAATATCGTTTAAAGTCATTTGTATTGAACTAATCATACTTTTTATATTTTTATCGTTAAGTTCACAAAATTTTACATCTAAAACACGTCTTTACAATACATTTGGGTGAATATAAAAGGTCGTAAAAAAATTTTGAAATACGGGTGATGGATCCGCTAAATATCGTCTTAAGTCATTTCTATTAAACTAATCATACTTTTTATATTTTTAACGTTAAGTTCACATTATTTTACATCTAAAACACGTGTTTACAATACATTTGGGTGAATACAAAAAATAGAAAAAAAATTTGGTAAGAAATGGTGATAATTCCGCTAAATATCGTTTAAAGTCATTTGTATTGAACTAATCATACTTTTCATATTTTTATCGTTAAGTTCACATTATTTTACATCTAAAACACGTATTTACAATACATTTGGGTGAATACAAAAAATAGAAAAAAAATTTGGGAAAAAATTGGGTAAAAAATGGTGATAATTCCGCTAAATATCGTTTAAAGACATTTGTATTGAACTAATCATACTTTTTATATTTTTATCGTTAAGTTCACATAATTTTACATCTAAAACACGTCTTTACAATACATTTGGGTGAATATAAAAGGTCGTAAAAAAATTTTGAAATACGGGTGATGAATCCGCTAAATATCGTCTTAAGTCATTTCTATTAAACTAATCATACTTTTTATATTTTGAACGTTAAGTTCACATTATTTTACATCTAAAAAACGTGTTTACAATACATTTGGGTGAATACAAAAAATAGAAAAAAAATTTGGTAAAAAATGGTGATAATTCCGCTAAATATCTTCTTAAGTCATTTCTATTAAACTAATCATACTTTTTATATTTTTAACGTTAAGTTCACATTATTTTACATCTAAAACACGTATTTACAATACATTTGGGTGAATACAAAAAATAGAAAAAAAATTTGGGAAAAAATTGGGTAAAAAATGGTGATAATTCCGCTAAATATCGTTTAAAGTCATTTGTATTGAACTAATCATACTTTTTATATTTTTATCGTTAAGTTCACATAATTTTACATCTAAAACACGTCTTTACAATACATTTGGGTGAATATAAAAGGTCGTAAAAAAATTTTGAAATACAGGTGATGAATCCGCTAAATATCGTCTTAAGTCATTTCTATTAAACTAATCATACTTTTTATATTTTTAACGTTAAGTTCACATTATTTTACATCTAAAACACGTATTTACAATACATTTGGGTGAATACAAAAAATAGAAAAAAAATTTGGTAAAAAATGGTGATAATTCCGCTAAATATCGTTTAAAGTCATTTGTATTGAACTAATCATACTTTTTATATTTTTATCGTTAAGTTCATATTATTTTACATCTAAAACACGTATTTACAATACATTTGGGTGAATACAAAAAATAGAAAAAAAATAGAAAAAAAATTTGGTAAAAAATGGTGATAATTCCGCTAAATATCGTTTAAAGTCATTTGTATTGAACTAATCATACTTTTTATATTTTTATCGTTAAGTTCACATTATTTTACATCTAAAACACGTCTTTACAATACATTTGGGTGAATATAAAAGGTCGTAAAAAAATTTTGAAATACAGGTGATGAATCCGCTAAATATCGTCTTAAGTCATTTCTATTAAACTAATCATACTTTTTATATTTTTAACGTTAAGTTCACATTATTTTACATCTAAAACACGTGTTTACAATACATTTGGGTGAATACAAAAAATAGAAAAAAAAATTTGGGAAAAAATTGGGTAAAAAATGGTGATAATTCCGCTAAATATCGTTTAAAGTCATTTGTATTGAACTAATCATACTTTTTATATTTTTATCGTTAAGTTCACATAATTTTACATCTAAAACACGTGTTTACAATACATTTGGGTGAATACAAAAAATAGAAAAAAAATTTGGGAAAAAATTGGGTAAAAAATGGTGATAATTCCGCTAAATATCGTTTAAAGTCATTTGTATTGAACTAATCATACTTTTTATATTTTTATCGTTAAGTTCACATTATTTTACATCTAAAACACGTATTTACAATACATTTGGGTGAATACAAAAAATAGAAAAAAAATTTGGGAAAAAATTTGGTAAAAAATGGTGATAATTCCGCTAAATATCGTTTAAAGTCATTTGTATTGAACTAATCATACTTTTTATATTTTTATCGTTAAGTTCACATAATTTTACATCTAAAACACGTCTTTACAATACATTTGGGTGAATATAAAAGGTCGTAAAAAAATTTTTAAATACAGGTGATGAATCCGCTAAATATCGTCTTAAGTCATTTCTATTAAACTAATCATACTTTTTATATTTTTAACGTTAAGTTCACATTATTTTACATCTAAAACACGTATTTACAATACATTTGGGTGAATACAAAAAATAGAAAAAAAATTTGGTAAAAAATGGTGATAATTCCGCTAAATATCGTTTAAAGTCATTTGTATTGAACTAATCATACTTTTTATATTTTTATCGTTAAGTTCATATTATTTTACATCTAAAACACGTATTTACAATAGATTTGGGTGAATACAAAAAATAGAAAAAAAATAGAAAAAAAATTTGGTAAAAAATGGTGATAATTCCGCTAAATATCGTTTAAAGTCATTTGTATTGAACTAATCATACTTTTTATATTTTTATCGTTAAGTTCACATTATTTTACATCTAAAACACGTCTTTACAATACATTTGGGTGAATATAAAAGGTCGTAAAAAAATTTTGAAATACAGGTGATGAATCCGCTAAATATCGTCTTAAGTCATTTCTATTAAACTAATCATACTTTTTATATTTTTAACGTTAAGTTCACATTATTTTACATCTAAAACACGTGTTTACAATACATTTGGGTGAATACAAAAAATAGAAAAAAAATTTGGTAAAAAATGGTGATAATTCCGCTAAATATCGTTTAAAGTCATTTGTATTGAACTAATCATACTTTTTATATTTTTATCGTTAAGTTCACATAATTTTACATCTAAAACACGTCTTTACAATACATTGGGGTGAATATAAAAGGTCGTAAAAAAATTTTGAAATACAGGTGATGAATCCGCTAAATATCGTCTTAAGTCATTTCTATTAAACTAATCATACTTTTTATATTTTTAACGTTAAGTTCACATTATTTTACATCTAAATCACGTGTTTACAATACATTTGGGTGAATACAAAAAATAAAAAAAAAATTTGGTAAAAAATGGTGATAATTCCGCTAAATATCGTTTAAAGTCATTTGTATTGAACTAATCATACTTTTTATATTTTTATCGTTAAGTTCACATTATTTTACATCTAAAACACGTATTTACAATACATTTGGGTTAATACAAAAATAGATAAAAAATTTGGGAAAAAATTTGGTAAAAAATGGTGATAATTCCGCTAAATATCGTTTAAAGTCATTTGTATTGAACTAATCATACTTTTTATATTTTTATCGTTAAGTTCACATTATTTTACATCTAAAACACGTATTTACAATACATTTGGGTGAATACAAAAAATAGAAAAAAAATTTGGGAAAAAATTGGGTAAAAAATGGTGATAATTCCGCTAAATATCGTTTAAAGTCATTTGTATTGAACTAATCATACTTTTTATATTTTTATCGTTAAGTTCACATTATTTTACATCTAAAACACGTATTTACAATACATTTGGGTGAATACAAAAAATAGAAAAAAAATTTGGGAAAAAATTTGGTAAAAAATGGTGATAATTCCGCTAAATATCGTTTAAAGTCATTTGTATTGAACTAATCATACTTTTTATATTTTTATCGTTAAGTTCACATAATTTTACATCTAAAACACGTCTTTACAATACATTGGGGTGAATATAAAAGGTCGTAAAAAAATTTTGAAATACAGGTGATGAATCCGCTAAATATCGTCTTAAGTCATTTCTATTAAACTAATCATACTTTTTATATTTTTAACGTTAAGTTCACATTATTTTACATCTAAATCACGTGTTTACAATACATTTGGGTGAATACAAAAAATAAAAAAAAAATTTGGTAAAAAATGGTGATAATTCCGCTAAATATCGTTTAAAGTCATTTGTATTGAACTAATCATACTTTTTATATTTTTATCGTTAAGTTCACATTATTTTACATCTAAAACACGTATTTACAATACATTTGGGTTAATACAAAAATAGATAAAAAATTTGGGAAAAAATTTGGTAAAAAATGGTGATAATTCCGCTAAATATCGTTTAAAGTCATTTGTATTGAACTAATCATACTTTTTATATTTTTATCGTTAAGTTCACATTATTTTACATCTAAAACACGTATTTACAATACATTTGGGTGAATACAAAAAATAGAAAAAAAATTTGGGAAAAAATTGGGTAAAAAATGGTGATAATTCCGCTAAATATCGTTTAAAGTCATTTGTATTGAACTAATCATACTTTTTATATTTTTATCGTTAAGTTCACATTATTTTACATCTAAAACACGTCTTTACAATACATTTGGGTGAATATAAAAGGTCGTAAAAAAATTTTGAAATAAAGGTGATGAATCCGCTAAATATCGTCTTAAGTCATTTCTATTAAACTAATCATACTTTTTATATTTTTAACGTTAAGTTCACATTATTTTACATCTAAAACACGTATTTACAATACATTTGGGTGAATACAAAAAATAGAAAAAAAATTTGGGAAAAAATTGGGTAAAAAATGGTGATAATTCCGCTAAATATCGTTTAAAGTCATTTGTATTGAACTAATCATACTTTTTATATTTTTATCGTTAAGTTCACATTATTTTACATCTAAAACACGTCTTTACAATACATTTGGGTGAATATAAAAGGTCGTAAAAAAATTTTGAAATACAGGTGATGAATCCGCTAAATATCGTCTTAAGTCATTTCTATTAAACTAATCATACTTTTTATATTTTTAACGTTAAGTTCACATTATTTTACATCTAAAACACGTGTTTACAATACATTTGGGTGAATACAAAAAATAGAAAAAAAATTTGGTAAAAAATGGTGATAATTCCGCTAAATATCGTTTAAAGTCATTTGTATTGAACTAATCATACTTTTTATATTTTTATCGTTAAGTTCACATTATTTTACATCTAAAACACGTATTTACAATACATTTGGGTGAATACAAAAAATAGAAAAAAAATTTGGGAAAAAATTGGGTAAAAAATGGTGATAATTCCGCTAAATATCGTTTAAAGTCATTTGTATAGTACTAATCATACTTTTTATATTTTTATCGTTAAGTTCACATTATTTTACATCTAAAACACGTCTTTACAATACATTTGGGTGAATATAAAAGGTCGTAAAAAAATTTTGAAATACAGGTGATGAATCCGCTAAATATCGTCTTAAGTCATTTCTATTAAACTAATCTTACTTTTTATATTTTTAACGTTAAGTTCACATTATTTTACATCTAAAACACGAGTTTACAATACATTTGGGTGAATACAAAAAAATAGAAAAAAAATTTGGGAAAAAATTGGGTAAAAAATGGTGATAATTCCGCTAAATATCGTTTAAAGTCATTTGTATTGAACTAATCATACTTTTTATATTTTTATCGTTAAGTTTACATTATTTTACATCTAAAACACGTATTTACAATACATTTGGGTGAATACAAAAAATAGAAAAAAAATTTGGGAAAAAATTTGGTAAAAAATGGTGATAATTCCGCTAAATATCGTTTAAAGTCATTTGTATTGAACTAATCATACTTTTTATATTTTTATCGTTAAGTTCACATAATTTTACATCTAAAACACGTCTTTACAATACATTGGGGTGAATATAAAAGGTCGTAAAAAAATTTTGAAATACAGGTGATGAATCCGCTAAATATCGTCTTAAGTCATTTCTATTAAACTAATCATACTTTTTATATTTTTAACGTTAAGTTCACATTATTTTACATCTAAATCACGTGTTTACAATACATTTGGGTGAATACAAAAAATAAAAAAAAAATTTGGTAAAAAATGGTGATAATTCCGCTAAATATCGTTTAAAGTCATTTGTATTGAACTAATCATACTTTTTATATTTTTATCGTTAAGTTCACATTATTTTACATCTAAAACACGTATTTACAATACATTTGGGTTAATACAAAAATAGATAAAAAATTTGGGAAAAAATTTGGTAAAAAATGGTGATAATTCCGCTAAATATCGTTTAAAGTCATTTGTATTGAACTAATCATACTTTTTATATTTTTATCGTTAAGTTCACATTATTTTACATCTAAAACACGTATTTACAATACATTTGGGTGAATACAAAAAATAGAAAAAAAATTTGGGAAAAAATTGGGTAAAAAATGGTGATAATTCCGCTAAATATCGTTTAAAGTCATTTGTATTGAACTAATCATACTTTTTATATTTTTATCGTTAAGTTCACATTATTTTACATCTAAAACACGTCTTTACAATACATTTGGGTGAATATAAAAGGTCGTAAAAAAATTTTGAAATAAAGGTGATGAATCCGCTAAATATCGTCTTAAGTCATTTCTATTAAACTAATCATACTTTTTATATTTTTAACGTTAAGTTCACATTATTTTACATCTAAAACACGTATTTACAATACATTTGGGTGAATACAAAAAATAGAAAAAAAATTTGGGAAAAAATTGGGTAAAAAATGGTGATAATTCCGCTAAATATCGTTTAAAGTCATTTGTATTGAACTAATCATACTTTTTATATTTTTATCGTTAAGTTCACATTATTTTACATCTAAAACACGTCTTTACAATACATTTGGGTGAATATAAAAGGTCGTAAAAAAATTTTGAAATACAGGTGATGAATCCGCTAAATATCGTCTTAAGTCATTTCTATTAAACTAATCATACTTTTTATATTTTTAACGTTAAGTTCACATTATTTTACATCTAAAACACGTGTTTACAATACATTTGGGTGAATACAAAAAATAGAAAAAAAATTTGGTAAAAAATGGTGATAATTCCGCTAAATATCGTTTAAAGTCATTTGTATTGAACTAATCATACTTTTTATATTTTTATCGTTAAGTTCACATTATTTTACATCTAAAACACGTATTTACAATACATTTGGGTGAATACAAAAAATAGAAAAAAAATTTGGGAAAAAATTGGGTAAAAAATGGTGATAATTCCGCTAAATATCGTTTAAAGTCATTTGTATAGTACTAATCATACTTTTTATATTTTTATCGTTAAGTTCACATTATTTTACATCTAAAACACGTCTTTACAATACATTTGGGTGAATATAAAAGGTCGTAAAAAAATTTTGAAATACAGGTGATGAATCCGCTAAATATCGTCTTAAGTCATTTCTATTAAACTAATCTTACTTTTTATATTTTTAACGTTAAGTTCACATTATTTTACATCTAAAACACGAGTTTACAATACATTTGGGTGAATACAAAAAAATAGAAAAAAAATTTGGGAAAAAATTGGGTAAAAAATGGTGATAATTCCGCTAAATATCGTTTAAAGTCATTTGTATTGAACTAATCATACTTTTTATATTTTTATCGTTAAGTTTACATTATTTTACATCTAAAACACGTATTTACAATACATTTGGGTGAATACAAAAAATAGAAAAAAAATTTGGGAAAAAATTTGGTAAAAAATGGTGATAATTCCGCTAAATATCGTTTAAAGTCATTTGTATTGAACTAATCATACTTTTTATATTTTTATCGTTAAGTTCACATTATTTTACATCTAAAACACGTATTTACAATACATTTGGGTGTATACAAAAAATAGAAAAAAAATTTGGAAATAAATTGGGTAAAAAATGGTGATAATTCCGCTAAATATCGTTTAAAGTCATTTGTATTGAACTAATCATACTTTTTATATTTTTATCGTTAAGTTCACATAATTTTACATCTAAAACACGTCTTTACAATACATTTGGGTGAATATAAAAGGTCGTAAAAAAATTTTGAAATACAGGTGATGAATCCGCTAAATATCGTCTTAAGTCATTTCTATTAAACTAATCATACTTTTTATATTTTTAACGTTAAGTTCACATTATTTTACATCTAAATCACGTGTTTACAATACATTTGGGTGAATACAAAAAATAAAAAAAAAATTTGGTATAAAATGGTGATAATTCCGCTAAATATCGTTTAAAGTCATTTGTATTGAACTAATCATACTTTTTATATTTTTATCGTTAAGTTCACATTATTTTACATCTAAAACACGTCTTTACAATACATTTGGGTGAATATAAATGGTCGTAAAAAAATTTTGAAATACAGGTGATGAATCCGCTAAATATCGTCTTAAGTCATTTCTATTAAACTAATCATACTTTTATATTTTTAACGTTAAGTTCACATTATTTTACATCTAAAACACGTGTTTACAATACATTTGGGTGAATACAAAAAATAGAAAAAAAATTTGGTAAAAAATGGTGATAATTCCGCTAAATATCGTTTAAAGTCATTTGTATTGAACTAATCATACTTTTTATATTTTTATCGTTAAGTTCACATTATTTTACATCTAAAACACGTATTTACAATACATTTGGGTGAATACAAAAAATAGAAAAAAAATTTGGGAAAAAATTTGGTAAAAAATGGTGATAATTCCGCTAAATATCGTTTAAAGTCATTTGTATTGTACTAATCATACTTTTTATATTTTTATCGTTAAGTTCACATTATTTTACATCTAAAACACGTCTTTACAATACATTTGGGTGAATATAAAAGGTCGTAAAAAAATTTTGAAATACAGGTGATGAATCCGCTAAATATCGTCTTAAGTCATTTCTATTAAACTAATCATACTTTTTATATTTTTAACGTTAAGTTCACATTATTTTACATCTAAAACACGTGTTTACAATACATTTGGGTGAATACAAAAAATAGAAAAAAAATTTGGTAAAAAATGGTGATAATTCCGCTAAATATCGTTTAAAGTCATTTGTATTGAACTAATCATACTTTTTATATTTTTATCGTTAAGTTCACATAATTTTACATCTAAAACACGTCTTTACAATACATTGGGGTGAATATAAAAGGTCGTAAAAAAATTTTGAAATACAGGTGATGAATCCGCTAAATATCGTCTTAAGTCATTTCTATTAAACTAATCATACTTTTTATATTTTTAACGTTAAGTTCACATTATTTTACATCTAAATCACGTGTTTATAATACATTTGGGTGAATACAAAAAATAAAAAAAAAATTTGGTAAAAAATGGTGATAATTCCGCTAAATATCGTTTAAAGTCATTTGTATTGAACTAATCATACTTTTTATATTTTTATCGTTAAGTTCACATTATTTTACATCTAAAACACGTATTTACAATACATTTGGGTTAATACAAAAATAGATAAAAAATTTGGGAAAAAATTTGGTAAAAAATGGTGATAATTCCGCTAAATATCGTTTAAAGTCATTTGTATTGAACTAATCATACTTTTTATATTTTTATCGTTAAGTTCACATTATTTTACATCTAAAACACGTATTTACAATACATTTGGGTGAATACAAAAAATAGAAAAAAAATTTGGGAAAAAATTGGGTAAAAAATGGTGATAATTCCGCTAAATATCGTTTAAAGTCATTTGTATTGAACTAATCATACTTTTTATATTTTTATCGTTAAGTTCACATTATTTTACATCTAAAACACGTCTTTACAATACATTTGGGTGAATATAAAAGGTCGTAAAAAAATTTTGAAATAAAGGTGATGAATCCGCTAAATATCGTCTTAAGTCATTTCTATTAAACTAATCATACTTTTTATATTTTTAACGTTAAGTTCACATTATTTTACATCTAAAACACGTATTTACAATACATTTGGGTGAATACAAAAAATAGAAAAAAAATTTGGGAAAAAATTGGGTAAAAAATGGTGATAATTCCGCTAAATATCGTTTAAAGTCATTTGTATTGAACTAATCATACTTTTTATATTTTTATCGTTAAGTTCACATTATTTTACATCTAAAACACGTCTTTACAATACATTTGGGTGAATATAAAAGGTCGTAAAAAAATTTTGAAATACAGGTGATGAATCCGCTAAATATCGTCTTAAGTCATTTCTATTAAACTAATCATACTTTTTATATTTTTAACGTTAAGTTCACATTATTTTACATCTAAAACACGTGTTTACAATACATTTGGGTGAATACAAAAAATAGAAAAAAAATTTGGTAAAAAATGGTGATAATTCCGCTAAATATCGTTTAAAGTCATTTGTATTGAACTAATCATACTTTTTATATTTTTATCGTTAAGTTCACATTATTTTACATCTAAAACACGTATTTACAATACATTTGGGTGAATACAAAAAATAGAAAAAAAATTTGGGAAAAAATTTGGTAAAAAATGGTGATAATTCCGCTAAATATCGTTTAAAGTCATTTGTATTGTACTAATCATACTTTTTATATTTTTATCGTTAAGTTCACATTATTTTACATCTAAAACACGTCTTTACAATACATTTGGGTGAATATAAAAGGTCGTAAAAAAATTTTGAAATACAGGTGATGAATCCGCTAAATATCGTCTTAAGTCATTTCTATTAAACTAATCATACTTTTTATATTTTTAACGTTAAGTTCACATTATTTTACATCTAAAACACGAGTTTACAATACATTTGGGTGAATACAAAAAAATAGAAAAAAAATTTGGGAAAAAATTGGGTAAAAAATGGTGATAATTCCGCTAAATATCGTTTAAAGTCATTTGTATTGAACTAATCATACTTTTTATATTTTTATCGTTAAGTTCACATTATTTTACATCTAATACACGTATTTACAATACATTTGGGTGAATACAAAAAATAGAAAAAAAATTTGGGAAAAAATTTGGTAAAAAATGGTGATAATTCCGCTAAATATCGTTTAAAGTCATTTGTATTGAACTAATCATACTTTTTATATTTTTATCGTTAAGTTCACATTATTTTACATCTAAAACACGTATTTACAATACATTTGGGTGTATACAAAAAATAGAAAAAAAATTTGGAAATAAATTGGGTAAAAAATGGTGATAATTCCGCTAAATATCGTTTAAAGTCATTTGTATTGAACTAATCATACTTTTTATATTTTTATCGTTAAGTTCACATAATTATACATCTAATACACGTCTTTACAATACATTTGGGTGAATATAAAAGGTCGTAAAAAAATTTTGAAATACAGGTGATGAATCCGCTAAATATCGTCTTAAGTCATTTCTATTAAACTAATCATACTTTTTATATTTTTAACGTTAAGTTCACATTATTTTACATCTAAATCACGTGTTTACAATACATTTGGGTGAATACAAAAAATAAAAAAAAAATTTGGTATAAAATGGTGATAATTCCGCTAAATATCGTTTAAAGTCATTTGTATTGAACTAATCATACTTTTTATATTTTTATCGTTAAGTTCACATTATTTTACATCTAAAACACGTATTTACAATACATTTGGGTGAATACAAAAAATAGAAAAAAAATTTGGGAAAAAATTTGGTAAAAAATGGTGATAATTCCGCTAAATATCGTTTAAAGTCATTTGTATTGAACTAATCATACTTTTTATATTTTTATCGTTAAGTTCACATTATTTTACATCTAAAACACGTATTTACAATACATTTGGGTGTATACAAAAAATAGAAAAAAAATTTGGAAATAAATTGGGTAAAAAATGGTGATAATTCCGCTAAATATCGTTTAAAGTCATTTGTATTGAACTAATCATACTTTTTATATTTTTATCGTTAAGTTCACATAATTTTACATCTAAAACACGTCTTTACAATACATTTGGGTGAATATAAAAGGTCGTAAAAAAATTTTGAAATACAGGTGATGAATCCGCTAAATATCGTCTTAAGTCATTTCTATTAAACTAATCATACTTTTTATATTTTTAACGTTAAGTTCACATTATTTTACATCTAAATCACGTGTTTACAATACATTTGGGTGAATACAAAAAATAAAAAAAAAATTTGGTATAAAATGGTGATAATTCCGCTAAATATCGTTTAAAGTCATTTGTATTGAACTAATCATACTTTTTATATTTTTATCGTTAAGTTCACATTATTTTACATCTAAAACACGTCTTTACAATACATTTGGGTGAATATAAATGGTCGTAAAAAAATTTTGAAATACAGGTGATGAATCCGCTAAATATCGTCTTAAGTCATTTCTATTAAACTAATCATACTTTTTATATTTTTAACGTTAAGTTCACATTATTTTACATCTAAAAAACGTGTTTACAATACATTTGGGTGAATACAAAAAATAGAAAAAAAATTTGGGAAAAAATTTGGTAAAAAATGGTGATAATTCCGCTAAATATCGTTTAAAGTCATTTGTATTGAACTAATCATACTTTTTATATTTTTATCGTTAAGTTCACATTATTTTACATCTAAAACACGTCTTTACAATACATTTGGGTGAATATAAAAGGTCGTAAAAAAATTTTGAAATACAGGTGATGAATCCGCTAAATATCGTCTTAAGTCATTTCTATTAAACTAATCATACTTTTTTATATTTTTAACGTTAAGTTCACATTATTTTACATCTAATACACGTGTTTACAATACATTTGGGTGAATACAAAAAATAGAAAAAAAATTTGGTAAAAAATGGTGATAATTCCGCTAAATATCGTTTAAAGTCATTTGTATTGAACTAATCATACTTTTTATATTTTTATTGTTAAGTTCACATTATTTTACATCTAAAACACCTCTTTACAATACATTTGGGTGAATATAAAAGGTCGTAAAAAAATTTTGAAATACAGGTGATGAATCCGCTAAATATCGTCTTAAGTCATTTCTATTAAACTAATCATACTTTTTATATTTTTAACGTTAAGTTCACATTATTTTACATCTAAAACACGTGTTTACAATACATTTGGGTGAATACAAAAAATAGAAAAAAAATTTGGGAAAAAATTGGGTAAAAAATGGTGATAATTCCGCTAAATATCGTTTAAAGTCATTTGTATTGAACTAATCATACTTTTTATATTTTTATCGTTAAGTTCACATGATTTTACATCTAAAACACGTATTTATAATACATTTGGGTGAATACAAAAAATAGAAAAAAAATTTGGGAAAAAATTTGGTAAAAAATGGTGATAATTCCGCTAAATATCGTTTAAAGTCATTTGTATTGAACTAATCATACTTTTTATATTTTTATCGTTAAGTTCACATTATTTTACATCTAAAACACGTATTTACAATACATTTGGGTGAATACAAAAAATAGAAAAAAAATTTGGGAAAAAATTGGGTAAAAAATGGTGATAATTCCGCTAAATATCGTTTAAAGTCATTTGTATTGAACTAATCATACTTTTTATATTTTTATCGTTAAGTTCACATTATTTTACATCTAAAACACGTCTTTACAATACATTTGGGTGAATATAAAAGGTCGTAAAAAAATTTTGAAATACAGGTGATGAATCCGCTAAATATCGTCTTAAGTCATTTCTATTAAACTAATCATACTTTTTATATTTTTAACGTTAAGTTCACATTATTTTACATCTAAAACACGTGTTTACAATACATTTGGGTGAATACAAAAAATAGAAAAAAAATTTGGTAAAAAATGGTGATAATTCCGCTAAATATCGTTTAAAGTCATTTGTATTGAACTAATCATACTTTTTATATTTTTATCGTTAAGTTCACATTATTTTACATCTAAAACACGTATTTACAATACATTTGGGTGAATACAAAAAATAGAAAAAAAATTTGGGAAAAAATTTGGTAAAAAATGGTGATAATTCCGCTAAATATCGTTT
This sequence comes from Diuraphis noxia, assembly GCF_037042655.1. Classification (NCBI taxonomy): domain Eukaryota; kingdom Metazoa; phylum Arthropoda; class Insecta; order Hemiptera; family Aphididae; genus Diuraphis; species Diuraphis noxia. The sequence continues at coordinate 169,079 of NW_028301715.1, read as the reverse complement.
AAAGTCATTTGTATTGTACTAATCATACTTTTTATATTTTTATCGTTAAGTTCACATTATTTTACATCTAAAACACGTATCTACAATACATTTGGGTGAATACAAAAAATAGAAAAAAAATTTGGTAAAAAATGGTGATAATTCCGCTAAATATCGTTTAAAGTCATTTGTATTGAACTAATCATACTTTTTATATTTTTATCGTTAAGTTCACATTATTTTACATCTAAAACACGTCTTTACAATACATTTGGGTGAATATAAAAGGTCGTAAAAAAATTTTGAAATACAGGTGATGAATCCGCTAAATATCGTCTTAAGTCATTTCTATTAAACTAATCATAATTTTTATATTTTTAACGTTAAGTTCACATTATTTTACATCTAAAACACGTGTTTACAATACATTTGGGTGAATACAAAAAATTGAAAAAAAATTTGGTAAAAAATGGTGATAATTCCGCTAAATATCGTTTAAAGTCATTTGTATTGAACTAATCATACTTTTTATATTTTTATCGTTAAGTTCATATTATTTTACATCTAAAACACGTATTTACAATACATTTGGGTGAATACAAAAAATAGAAAAAAAATTTGGGAAAAAATTTGGTAAAAAATGGTGATAATTCCGCTAAATATCGTTTAAAGTCATTTGTATTGAACTAATCATACTTTTTATATTTTTATCGTTAAGTTCACATTATTTTACATCTAAAACACGTCTTTACAATACATTTGGGTGAATATAAAAGGTCGTAAAAAAATTTTGAAATACGGGTGATGAATCCGCTAAATATCGTCTTAAGTCATTTCTATTAAACTAATCATACTTTTTATATTTTTAACGTTAAGTTCACATTATTTTACATCTAAAACACGTGTTTACAATACATTTGGGTGAATACAAAAAATAGAAAAAAAATTTGGTAAAAAATGGTGATAATTCCGCTAAATATCGTTTAAAGTCATTTGTATTGAACTAATCATACTTTTTATATTTTTATCGTTAAGTTCACATTATTTTACATCTAAAACACGTATTTACAATACATTTGGGTGAATACAAAAAATAGAAAAAAAATTTGGGAAAAAATTTGGTAAAAAATGGTGATAATTCCGCTAAATATCGTTTAAAGTCATTTGTATTGTACTAATCATACTTTTTATATTTTTATCGTTAAGTTCACATTATTTTACATCTAAAACACGTCTTTACAATACATTTGGGTGAATATAAAAGGTCGTAAAAAAATTTTGAAATACGGGTGATGAATCCGCTAAATATCGTCTTAAGTCATTTCTATTAAACTAATCATACTTTTTATATTTTTAACGTTAAGTTCACATTATTTTACATCTAAAAAACGTGTTTACAATACATTTGGGTGAATACAAAAAATAGAAAAAAAATTTGGTAAAAAATGGTGATAATTCCGCTAAATATCGTTTAAAGTCATTTGTATTGAACTAATCATACTTTTCATATTTTTATCGTTAAGTTCATATTATTTTACATCTAAAACACGTATTTACAATACATTTGGGTGAATACAAAAAATAGAAAAAAAATAGAAAAAAAATTTGGTAAAAAATGGTGATAATTCCGCTAAATATCGTTTAAAGTCATTTGTATTGAACTAATCATACTTTTTATATTTTTATCGTTAAGTTCACATTATTTTACATCTAAAACACGTCTTTACAATACATTTGGGTGAATATAAAAGGTCGTAAAAAAATTTTGAAATACAGGTGATGAATCCGCTAAATATCGTCTTAAGTCATTTCTATTAAACTAATCATACTTTTTATATTTTTAACGTTAAGTTCACATTATTTTACATCTAAAACACGTGTTTACAATACATTTGGGTGAATACAAAAAATAGAAAAAAAATTTGGTAAAAAATGGTGATAATTCCGCTAAATATCGTTTAAAGTCATTTGTATTGAACTAATCATACTTTTCATATTTTTATCGTTAAGTTCACATTATTTTACATCTAAAACACGTATTTACAATACATTTGGGTGAATACAAAAAATAGAAAAAAAATTTGGGAAAAAATTGGGTAAAAAATGGTGATAATTCCGCTAAATATCGTTTAAAGACATTTGTATTGAACTAATCATACTTTTTATATTTTTATCGTTAAGTTCACATAATTTTACATCTAAAACACGTCTTTACAATACATTTGGGTGAATATAAAAGGTCGTAAAAAAATTTTGAAATACGGGTGATGAATCCGCTAAATATCGTCTTAAGTCATTTCTATTAAACTAATCATACTTTTTATATTTTTAACGTTAAGTTCACATTATTTTACATCTAAAAAACGTGTTTACAATACATTTGGGTGAATATAAAAGGTCGTAAAAAAATTTTGAAATACAGGTGATGAATCCGCTAAATATCGTCTTAAGTCATTTCTATTAAACTAATCATACTTTTTATATTTTTAACGTTAAGTTCACATTATTTTACATCTAAAACACGTGTTTACAATACATTTGGGTGAATACAAAAAATAGAAAAAAAAATTTGGGAAAAAATTGGGTAAAAAATGGTGATAATTCCGCTAAATATCGTTTAAAGTCATTTGTATTGAACTAATCATACTTTTTATATTTTTATCGTTAAGTTCACATAATTTTACATCTAAAACACGTCTTTACAATACATTTGGGTGAATATAAAAGGTCGTAAAAAAATTTTGAAATACAGGTGATGAATCCGCTAAATATCGTCTTAAGTCATTTCTATTAAACTAATCATACTTTTTACATTTTTAACGTTAAGTTCATATTATTTTACATCTAATACACGTGTTTACAATACATTTGGGTGAATACAAATAATAGAAAAAAAATTTGGTAAAAAATGGTAATAATTCCGCTAAATATCGTTTAAAGTCATTTGTATTGAACTAATCATACTTTTTATATTTTTATCGTTAAGATCACATTATTTTACATCTAAAACACGTATTTACAATACATTTGGGTGAATACAAAAAATAGAAAAAAAATTTGGGAAAAAATTTGGTAAAAAATGGTGATAATTCCGCTAAATATCGTTTAAAGTCATTTGTATTGAACTAATCATACTTTTTATATTTTTATTGTTAAGTTCACATTATTTTACATCTAAAACACGTCTTTACAATACATTTGGGTGAATATAAAAGGTCGTAAAAAAATTTTGAAATACAGGTGATGAATCCGCTAAATATCGTCTTAAGTCATTTCTATTAAACTAATCATACTTTTTATATTTTTAACGTTAAGTTCACATTATTTTACATCTAAAAAACGTGTTTACAATACATTTGGGTGAATACAAAAAATAGAAAAAAAATTTGGGAAAAAATTTGGTAAAAAATGGTGATAATTCCGCTAAATATCGTTTAAAGTCATTTGTATTGTACTAATCATACTTTTTATATTTTTAACGTTAAGTTCACATTATTTTACATCTAAAACACGTGTTTACAATACATTTGGGTGAATACAAAAAATAGAAAAAAAATTTGGTAAAAAATGGTGATAATTCCGCTAAATATCGTTTAAAGTCATTTGTATTGAACTAATCATACTTTTTATATTTTTATCGTTAAGTTCACATTATTTTACATCTAAAACACGTCTATACAATACATTTGGGTGAATATAAAAGGTCGTAAAAAAATTTTGAAATACAGGTGATGAATCCGCTAAATATCGTCTTAAGTCATTTCTATTAAACTAATCATACTTTTTATATTTTTAACGTTAAGTTCACATTATTTTACATCTAAAACACGTGTTTACAATACATTTGGGTGAATACAAAAAATAGAAAAAACATTTGGGAAAAAATTGGGTAAAAAATGGTGATAATTCCGCTAAATATCGTTTAAAGTCATTTGTATTGAACTAATCATACTTTTTATATTTTTATCGTTAAGTTCACATTATTTTACATCTAAAACACGTATTTACAATACATTTGGGTTAATACAAAAAATAGATAAAAAATTTGGGAAAAAATTTGGTAAAAAATGGTGATAATTCCGCTAAATATCGTTTAAAGTCATTTGTATTGAACTAATCATACTTTTTATATTTTTATCGTTAAGTTCACATTATTTTACATCTAAAACACGTCTTTACAATACATTTGGGTGAATACAAAAAATAGAAAAAAAATTTGGGAAAAAATTGGGTAAAAAATGGTGATAATTCCGCTAAATATCGTTTAAAGTCATTTGTATTGAACTAATCATACTTTTTATATTTTTATCGTTAAGTTCACATGATTTTACATCTAAAACACGTATTTATAATACATTTGGGTGAATACAAAAAATAGAAAAAAAATTTGGGAAAAAATTTGGTAAAAAATGGTGATAATTCCGCTAAATATCGTTTAAAGTCATTTGTATTGAACTAATCATACTTTTTATATTTTTATCGTTAAGTTCACATTATTTTACATCTAAAACACGTATTTACAATACATTTGGGTGAATACAAAAAATAGAAAAAAAATTTGGGAAAAAATTGGGTAAAAAATGGTGATAATTCCGCTAAATATCGTTTAAAGTCATTTGTATTGAACTAATCATACTTTTTATATTTTTATCGTTAAGTTCACATTATTTTACATCTAAAACACGTCTTTACAATACATTTGGGTGAATATAAAAGGTCGTAAAAAAATTTTGAAATACAGGTGATGAATCCGCTAAATATCGTCTTAAGTCATTTCTATTAAACTAATCATACTTTTTATATTTTTAACGTTAAGTTCACATTATTTTACATCTAAAACACGTGTTTACAATACATTTGGGTGAATACAAAAAATAGAAAAAAAATTTGGTAAAAAATGGTGATAATTCCGCTAAATATCGTTTAAAGTCATTTGTATTGAACTAATCATACTTTTTATATTTTTATCGTTAAGTTCACATTATTTTACATCTAAAACACGTATTTACAATACATTTGGGTGAATACAAAAAATAGAAAAAAAATTTGGTAAAAAATGGTGATAATTCCGCTAAATATCGTTTAAAGTCATTTGTATTGAACTAATCATACTTTTCATATTTTTATCGTTAAGTTCATATTATTTTACATCTAAAACACGTATTTACAATACATTTGGGTGAATACAAAAAATAGAAAAAAAATAGAAAAAAAATTTGGTAAAAAATGGTGATAATTCCGCTAAATATCGTTTAAAGTCATTTGTATTGAACTAATCATACTTTTTATATTTTTATCGTTAAGTTCACATTATTTTACATCTAAAACACGTCTTTACAATACATTTGGGTGAATATAAAAGGTCGTAAAAAAATTTTGAAATACAGGTGATGAATCCGCTAAATATCGTCTTAAGTCATTTCTATTAAACTAATCATACTTTTTATATTTTTAACGTTAAGTTCACATTATTTTACATCTAAAACACGTGTTTACAATACATTTGGGTGAATACAAAAAATAGAAAAAAAATTTGGTAAAAAATGGTGATAATTCCGCTAAATATCGTTTAAAGTCATTTGTATTGAACTAATCATACTTTTCATATTTTTATCGTTAAGTTCACATTATTTTACATCTAAAACACGTATTTACAATACATTTGGGTGAATACAAAAAATAGAAAAAAAATTTGGGAAAAAATTGGGTAAAAAATGGTGATAATTCCGCTAAATATCGTTTAAAGACATTTGTATTGAACTAATCATACTTTTTATATTTTTATCGTTAAGTTCACATAATTTTACATCTAAAACACGTCTTTACAATACATTTGGGTGAATATAAAAGGTCGTAAAAAAATTTTGAAATACGGGTGATGAATCCGCTAAATATCGTCTTAAGTCATTTCTATTAAACTAATCATACTTTTTATATTTTTAACGTTAAGTTCACATTATTTTACATCTAAAAAACGTGTTTACAATACATTTGGGTGAATATAAAAGGTCGTAAAAAAATTTTGAAATACAGGTGATGAATCCGCTAAATATCGTCTTAAGTCATTTCTATTAAACTAATCATACTTTTTATATTTTTAACGTTAAGTTCACATTATTTTACATCTAAAACACGTGTTTACAATACATTTGGGTGAATACAAAAAATAGAAAAAAAAATTTGGGAAAAAATTGGGTAAAAAATGGTGATAATTCCGCTAAATATCGTTTAAAGTCATTTGTATTGAACTAATCATACTTTTTATATTTTTATCGTTAAGTTCACATAATTTTACATCTAAAACACGTCTTTACAATACATTTGGGTGAATATAAAAGGTCGTAAAAAAATTTTGAAATACAGGTGATGAATCCGCTAAATATCGTCTTAAGTCATTTCTATTAAACTAATCATACTTTTTACATTTTTAACGTTAAGTTCACATTATTTTACATCTAATACACGTGTTTACAATACATTTGGGTGAATACAAATAATAGAAAAAAAATTTGGTAAAAAATGGTAATAATTCCGCTAAATATCGTTTAAAGTCATTTGTATTGAACTAATCATACTTTTTATATTTTTATCGTTAAGATCACATTATTTTACATCTAAAACACGTATTTACAATACATTTGGGTGAATACAAAAAATAGAAAAAAAATTTGGGAAAAAATTTGGTAAAAAATGGTGATAATTCCGCTAAATATCGTTTAAAGTCATTTGTATTGAACTAATCATACTTTTTATATTTTTATTGTTAAGTTCACATTATTTTACATCTAAAACACGTCTTTACAATACATTTGGGTGAATATAAAAGGTCGTAAAAAAATTTTGAAATACAGGTGATGAATCCGCTAAATATCGTCTTAAGTCATTTCTATTAAACTAATCATACTTTTTATATTTTTAACGTTAAGTTCACATTATTTTACATCTAAAAAACGTGTTTACAATACATTTGGGTGAATACAAAAAATAGAAAAAAAATTTGGGAAAAAATTTGGTAAAAAATGGTGATAATTCCGCTAAATATCGTTTAAAGTCATTTGTATTGTACTAATCATACTTTTTATATTTTTATCGTTAAGTTCACATTATTTTACATCTAAAACACGTATCTACAATACATTTGGGTGAATACAAAAAATAGAAAAAAAATTTGGTAAAAAATGGTGATAATTCCGCTAAATATCGTTTAAAGTCATTTGTATTGAACTAATCATACTTTTTATATTTTTATCGTTAAGTTCACATTATTTTACATCTAAAACACGTCTTTACAATACATTTGGGTGAATATAAAAGGTCGTAAAAAAATTTTGAAATACAGGTGATGAATCCGCTAAATATCGTCTTAAGTCATTTCTATTAAACTAATCATAATTTTTATATTTTTAACGTTAAGTTCACATTATTTTACATCTAAAACACGTGTTTACAATACATTTGGGTGAATACAAAAAATTGAAAAAAAATTTGGTAAAAAATGGTGATAATTCCGCTAAATATCGTTTAAAGTCATTTGTATTGAACTAATCATACTTTTTATATTTTTATCGTTAAGTTCATATTATTTTACATCTAAAACACGTATTTACAATACATTTGGGTGAATACAAAAAATAGAAAAAAAATTTGGGAAAAAATTTGGTAAAAAATGGTGATAATTCCGCTAAATATCGTTTAAAGTCATTTGTATTGAACTAATCATACTTTTTATATTTTTATCGTTAAGTTCACAAAATTTTACATCTAAAACACGTCTTTACAATACATTTGGGTGAATATAAAAGGTCGTAAAAAAATTTTGAAATACGGGTGATGGATCCGCTAAATATCGTCTTAAGTCATTTCTATTAAACTAATCATACTTTTTATATTTTTAACGTTAAGTTCACATTATTTTACATCTAAAACACGTGTTTACAATACATTTGGGTGAATACAAAAAATAGAAAAAACATTTGGGAAAAAATTGGGTAAAAAATGGTGATAATTCCGCTAAATATCGTTTAAAGTCATTTGTATTGAACTAATCATACTTTTTATATTTTTATCGTTAAGTTCACATTATTTTACATCTAAAACACGTATTTACAATACATTTGGGTTAATACAAAAAATAGATAAAAAATTTGGGAAAAAATTTGGTAAAAAATGGTGATAATTCCGCTAAATATCGTTTAAAGTCATTTGTATTGAACTAATCATACTTTTTATATTTTTATCGTTAAGTTCACATTATTTTACATCTAAAACACGTCTTTACAATACATTTGGGTGAATAAAAAAAATAGAAAAAAAATTTGGGAAAAAATTGGGTAAAAAATGGTGATAATTCCGCTAAATATCGTTTAAAGTCATTTGTATTGAACTAATCATACTTTTTATATTTTTATCGTTAAGTTCACATTATTTTACATCTAAAACACGTCTTTACAATACATTTGGGTGAATATAAAAGGTCGTAAAAAAATTTTGAAATACAGGTGATGAATCCGCTAAATATCGTCTTAAGTCATTTCTATTAAACTAATCATACTTTTTTATATTTTTAACGTTAAGTTCACATTATTTTACATCTAATACACGTGTTTACAATACATTTGGGTGAATACAAAAAATAGAAAAAAAATTTGGTAAAAAATGGTAATAATTCCGCTAAATATCGTTTAAAGTCATTTGTATTGAACTAATCATACTTTTTATATTTTTATCGTTAAGATCACATTATTTTACATCTAAAACACGTATTTACAATACATTTGGGTGAATACAAAAAATAGAAAAAAAATTTGGGAAAAAATTTGGTAAAAAATGGTGATAATTCCGCTAAATATCGTTTAAAGTCATTTGTATTGAACTAATCATACTTTTTATATTTTTATTGTTAAGTTCACATTATTTTACATCTAAAACACCTCTTTACAATACATTTGGGTGAATATAAAAGGTCGTAAAAAAATTTTGAAATACAGGTGATGAATCCGCTAAATATCGTCTTAAGTCATTTCTATTAAACTAATCATACTTTTTATATTTTTAACGTTAAGTTCACATTATTTTACATCTAAAACACGTGTTTACAATACATTTGGGTGAATACAAAAAATAGAAAAAAAATTTGGGAAAAAATTGGGTAAAAAATGGTGATAATTCCGCTAAATATCGTTTAAAGTCATTTGTATTGAACTAATCATACTTTTTATATTTTTATCGTTAAGTTCACATGATTTTACATCTAAAACACGTATTTATAATACATTTGGGTGAATACAAAAAATAGAAAAAAAATTTGGGAAAAAATTTGGTAAAAAATGGTGATAATTCCGCTAAATATCGTTTAAAGTCATTTGTATTGAACTAATCATACTTTTTATATTTTTATCGTTAAGTTCACATTATTTTACATCTAAAACACGTATTTACAATACATTTGGGTGAATACAAAAAATAGAAAAAAAATTTGGGAAAAAATTGGGTAAAAAATGGTGATAATTCCGCTAAATATCGTTTAAAGTCATTTGTATTGAACTAATCATACTTTTTATATTTTTATCGTTAAGTTCACATTATTTTACATCTAAAACACGTCTTTACAATACATTTGGGTGAATATAAAAGGTCGTAAAAAAATTTTGAAATACAGGTGATGAATCCGCTAAATATCGTCTTAAGTCATTTCTATTAAACTAATCATAATTTTTATATTTTTAACGTTAAGTTCACATTATTTTACATCTAAAACACGTGTTTACAATACATTTGGGTGAATACAAAAAATTGAAAAAAAATTTGGTAAAAAATGGTGATAATTCCGCTAAATATCGTTTAAAGTCATTTGTATTGAACTAATCATACTTTTTATATTTTTATCGTTAAGTTCATATTATTTTACATCTAAAACACGTATTTACAATACATTTGGGTGAATACAAAAAATAGAAAAAAAATTTGGGAAAAAATTTGGTAAAAAATGGTGATAATTCCGCTAAATATCGTTTAAAGTCATTTGTATTGAACTAATCATACTTTTTATATTTTTATCGTTAAGTTCACATTATTTTACATCTAAAACACGTCTTTACAATACATTTGGGTGAATATAAAAGGTCGTAAAAAAATTTTGAAATACGGGTGATGAATCCGCTAAATATCGTCTTAAGTCATTTCTATTAAACTAATCATACTTTTTATATTTTTAACGTTAAGTTCACATTATTTTACATCTAAAACACGTGTTTACAATACATTTGGGTGAATACAAAAAATAGAAAAAAAATTTGGTAAAAAATGGTGATAATTCCGCTAAATATCGTTTAAAGTCATTTGTATTGAACTAATCATACTTTTTATATTTTTATCGTTAAGTTCACATTATTTTACATCTAAAACACGTATTTACAATACATTTGGGTGAATACAAAAAATAGAAAAAAAATTTGGGAAAAAATTTGGTAAAAAATGGTGATAATTCCGCTAAATATCGTTTAAAGTCATTTGTATTGTACTAATCATACTTTTTATATTTTTATCGTTAAGTTCACATTATTTTACATCTAAAACACGTCTTTACAATACATTTGGGTGAATATAAAAGGTCGTAAAAAAATTTTGAAATACGGGTGATGAATCCGCTAAATATCGTCTTAAGTCATTTCTATTAAACTAATCATACTTTTTATATTTTTAACGTTAAGTTCACATTATTTTACATCTAAAAAACGTGTTTACAATACATTTGGGTGAATACAAAAAATAGAAAAAAAATTTGGTAAAAAATGGTGATAATTCCGCTAAATATCGTTTAAAGTCATTTGTATTGAACTAATCATACTTTTCATATTTTTATCGTTAAGTTCATATTATTTTACATCTAAAACACGTATTTACAATACATTTGGGTGAATACAAAAAATAGAAAAAAAATAGAAAAAAAATTTGGTAAAAAATGGTGATAATTCCGCTAAATATCGTTTAAAGTCATTTGTATTGAACTAATCATACTTTTTATATTTTTATCGTTAAGTTCACATTATTTTACATCTAAAACACGTCTTTACAATACATTTGGGTGAATATAAAAGGTCGTAAAAAAATTTTGAAATACAGGTGATGAATCCGCTAAATATCGTCTTAAGTCATTTCTATTAAACTAATCATACTTTTTATATTTTTAACGTTAAGTTCACATTATTTTACATCTAAAACACGTGTTTACAATACATTTGGGTGAATACAAAAAATTGAAAAAAAATTTGGTAAAAAATGGTGATAATTCCGCTAAATATCGTTTAAAGTCATTTGTATTGAACTAATCATACTTTTCATATTTTTATCGTTAAGTTCACATTATTTTACATCTAAAACACGTATTTACAATACATTTGGGTGAATACAAAAAATAGAAAAAAAATTTGGGAAAAAATTGGGTAAAAAATGGTGATAATTCCGCTAAATATCGTTTAAAGACATTTGTATTGAACTAATCATACTTTTTATATTTTTATCGTTAAGTTCACATAATTTTACATCTAAAACACGTCTTTACAATACATTTGGGTGAATATAAAAGGTCGTAAAAAAATTTTGAAATACGGGTGATGAATCCGCTAAATATCGTCTTAAGTCATTTCTATTAAACTAATCATACTTTTTATATTTTTAACGTTAAGTTCACATTATTTTACATCTAAAAAACGTGTTTACAATACATTTGGGTGAATATAAAAGGTCGTAAAAAAATTTTGAAATACAGGTGATGAATCCGCTAAATATCGTCTTAAGTCATTTCTATTAAACTAATCATACTTTTTATATTTTTAACGTTAAGTTCACATTATTTTACATCTAAAACACGTGTTTACAATACATTTGGGTGAATACAAAAAATAGAAAAAAAAATTTGGGAAAAAATTGGGTAAAAAATGGTGATAATTCCGCTAAATATCGTTTAAAGTCATTTGTATTGAACTAATCATACTTTTTATATTTTTATCGTTAAGTTCACATAATTTTACATCTAAAACACGTCTTTACAATACATTTGGGTGAATATAAAAGGTCGTAAAAAAATTTTGAAATACAGGTGATGAATCCGCTAAATATCGTCTTAAGTCATTTCTATTAAACTAATCATACTTTTTACATTTTTAACGTTAAGTTCACATTATTTTACATCTAATACACGTGTTTACAATACATTTGGGTGAATACAAATAATAGAAAAAAAATTTGGTAAAAAATGGTAATAATTCCGCTAAATATCGTTTAAAGTCATTTGTATTGAACTAATCATACTTTTTATATTTTTATCGTTAAGATCACATTATTTTACATCTAAAACACGTATTTACAATACATTTGGGTGAATACAAAAAATAGAAAAAAAATTTGGGAAAAAATTTGGTAAAAAATGGTGATAATTCCGCTAAATATCGTTTAAAGTCATTTGTATTGAACTAATCATACTTTTTATATTTTTATTGTTAAGTTCACATTATTTTACATCTAAAACACGTCTTTACAATACATTTGGGTGAATATAAAAGGTCGTAAAAAAATTTTGAAATACAGGTGATGAATCCGCTAAATATCGTCTTAAGTCATTTCTATTAAACTAATCATACTTTTTATATTTTTAACGTTAAGTTCACATTATTTTACATCTAAAAAACGTGTTTACAATACATTTGGGTGAATACAAAAAATAGAAAAAAAATTTGGGAAAAAATTTGGTAAAAAATGGTGATAATTCCGCTAAATATCGTTTAAAGTCATTTGTATTGTACTAATCATACTTTTTATATTTTTAACGTTAAGTTCACATTATTTTACATCTAAAACACGTGTTTACAATACATTTGGGTGAATACAAAAAATAGAAAAAAAATTTGGTAAAAAATGGTGATAATTCCGCTAAATATCGTTTAAAGTCATTTGTATTGAACTAATCATACTTTTTATATTTTTATCGTTAAGTTCACATTATTTTACATCTAAAACACGTCTATACAATACATTTGGGTGAATATAAAAGGTCGTAAAAAAATTTTGAAATACAGGTGATGAATCCGCTAAATATCGTCTTAAGTCATTTCTATTAAACTAATCATACTTTTTATATTTTTAACGTTAAGTTCACATTATTTTACATCTAAAACACGTGTTTACAATACATTTGGGTGAATACAAAAAATAGAAAAAACATTTGGGAAAAAATTGGGTAAAAAATGGTGATAATTCCGCTAAATATCGTTTAAAGTCATTTGTATTGAACTAATCATACTTTTTATATTTTTATCGTTAAGTTCACATTATTTTACATCTAAAACACGTATTTACAATACATTTGGGTTAATACAAAAAATAGATAAAAAATTTGGGAAAAAATTTGGTAAAAAATGGTGATAATTCCGCTAAATATCGTTTAAAGTCATTTGTATTGAACTAATCATACTTTTTATATTTTTATCGTTAAGTTCACATTATTTTACATCTAAAACACGTCTTTACAATACATTTGGGTGAATACAAAAAATAGAAAAAAAATTTGGGAAAAAATTGGGTAAAAAATGGTGATAATTCCGCTAAATATCGTTTAAAGTCATTTGTATTGAACTAATCATACTTTTTATATTTTTATCGTTAAGTTCACATGATTTTACATCTAAAACACGTATTTATAATACATTTGGTTGAATACAAAAAATAGAAAAAAAATTTGGGAAAAAATTTGGTAAAAAATGGTGATAATTCCGCTAAATATCGTTTAAAGTCATTTGTATTGAACTAATCATACTTTTTATATTTTTATCGTTAAGTTCACATTATTTTACATCTAAAACACGTATTTACAATACATTTGGGTGAATACAAAAAATAGAAAAAAAATTTGGGAAAAAATTGGGTAAAAAATGGTGATAATTCCGCTAAATATCGTTTAAAGTCATTTGTATTGAACTAATCATACTTTTTATATTTTTATCGTTAAGTTCACATTATTTTACATCTAAAACACGTCTTTACAATACATTTGGGTGAATATAAAAGGTCGTAAAAAAATTTTGAAATACAGGTGATGAATCCGCTAAATATCGTCTTAAGTCATTTCTATTAAACTAATCATACTTTTTATATTTTTAACGTTAAGTTCACATTATTTTACATCTAAAACACGTGTTTACAATACATTTGGGTGAATACAAAAAATAGAAAAAAAATTTGGTAAAAAATGGTGATAATTCCGCTAAATATCGTTTAAAGTCATTTGTATTGAACTAATCATACTTTTTATATTTTTATCGTTAAGTTCACATTATTTTACATCTAAAACACGTATTTACAATACATTTGGGTGAATACAAAAAATAGAAAAAAAATTTGGGAAAAAATTTGGTAAAAAATGGTGATAATTCCGCTAAATATCGTTTAAAGTCATTTGTATTGTACTAATCATACTTTTTATATTTTTATCGTTAAGTTCACATTATTTTACATCTAAAACACGTATCTACAATACATTTGGGTGAATACAAAAAATAGAAAAAAAATTTGGTAAAAAATGGTGATAATTCCGCTAAATATCGTTTAAAGTCATTTGTATTGAACTAATCATACTTTTTATATTTTTATCGTTAAGTTCACATTATTTTACATCTAAAACACGTCTTTACAATACATTTGGGTGAATATAAAAGGTCGTAAAAAAATTTTGAAATACAGGTGATGAATCCGCTAAATATCGTCTTAAGTCATTTCTATTAAACTAATCATAATTTTTATATTTTTAACGTTAAGTTCACATTATTTTACATCTAAAACACGTGTTTACAATACATTTGGGTGAATACAAAAAATTGAAAAAAAATTTGGTAAAAAATGGTGATAATTCCGCTAAATATCGTTTAAAGTCATTTGTATTGAACTAATCATACTTTTTATATTTTTATCGTTAAGTTCATATTATTTTACATCTAAAACACGTATTTACAATACATTTGGGTGAATACAAAAAATAGAAAAAAAATTTGGGAAAAAATTTGGTAAAAAATGGTGATAATTCCGCTAAATATCGTTTAAAGTCATTTGTATTGAACTAATCATACTTTTTATATTTTTATCGTTAAGTTCACATTATTTTACATCTAAAACACGTCTTTACAATACATTTGGGTGAATATAAAAGGTCGTAAAAAAATTTTGAAATACGGGTGATGAATCCGCTAAATATCGTCTTAAGTCATTTCTATTAAACTAATCATACTTTTTATATTTTTAACGTTAAGTTCACATTATTTTACATCTAAAACACGTGTTTACAATACATTTGGGTGAATACAAAAAATAGAAAAAACATTTGGGAAAAAATTGGGTAAAAAATGGTGATAATTCCGCTAAATATCGTTTAAAGTCATTTGTATTGAACTAATCATACTTTTTATATTTTTATCGTTAAGTTCACATTATTTTACATCTAAAACACGTATCTACAATACATTTGGGTGAATACAAAAAATAGAAAAAAAATTTGGTAAAAAATGGTGATAATTCCGCTAAATATCGTTTAAAGTCATTTGTATTGAACTAATCATACTTTTTATATTTTTATCGTTAAGTTCACATTATTTTACATCTAAAACACGTCTTTACAATACATTTGGGTGAATATAAAAGGTCGTAAAAAAATTTTGAAATACAGGTGATGAATCCGCTAAATATCGTCTTAAGTCATTTCTATTAAACTAATCATAATTTTTATATTTTTAACGTTAAGTTCACATTATTTTACATCTAAAACACGTATTTACAATACATTTGGGTGAATACAAAAAATAGAAAAAAAATTTGGGAAAAAATTTGGTAAAAAATGGTGATAATTCCGCTAAATATCGTTTAAAGTCATTTGTATTGAACTAATCATACTTTTTATATTTTTATCGTTAAGTTCACATTATTTTACATCTAAAACACGTCTATACAATACATTTGGGTGAATATAAAAGGTCGTAAAAAAATTTTGAAATACAGGTGATGAATCCGCTAAATATCGTCTTAAGTCATTTCTATTAAACTAATCATACTTTTTATATTTTTAACGTTAAGTTCACATTATTTTACATCTAAAACACGTGTTTACAATACATTTGGGTGAATACAAAAAATAGAAAAAACATTTGGGAAAAAATTGGGTAAAAAATGGTGATAATTCCGCTAAATATCGTTTAAAGTCATTTGTATTGAACTAATCATACTTTTTATATTTTTATCGTTAAGTTCACATTATTTTACATCTAAAACACGTATTTACAATACATTTGGGTTAATACAAAAAATAGATAAAAAATTTGGGAAAAAATTTGGTAAAAAATGGTGATAATTCCGCTAAATATCGTTTAAAGTCATTTGTATTGAACTAATCATACTTTTTATATTTTTATCGTTAAGTTCACATTATTTTACATCTAAAACACGTCTTTACAATACATTTGGGTGAATACAAAAAATAGAAAAAAAATTTGGGAAAAAATTGGGTAAAAAATGGTGATAATTCCGCTAAATATCGTTTAAAGTCATTTGTATTGAACTAATCATACTTTTTATATTTTTATCGTTAAGTTCACATGATTTTACATCTAAAACACGTATTTATAATACATTTGGGTGAATACAAAAAATAGAAAAAAAATTTGGGAAAAAATTTGGTAAAAAATGGTGATAATTCCGCTAAATATCGTTTAAAGTCATTTGTATTGAACTAATCATACTTTTTATATTTTTATCGTTAAGTTCACATTATTTTACATCTAAAACACGTATTTACAATACATTTGGGTGAATACAAAAAATAGAAAAAAAATTTGGGAAAAAATTGGGTAAAAAATGGTGATAATTCCGCTAAATATCGTTTAAAGTCATTTGTATTGAACTAATCATACTTTTTATATTTTTATCGTTAAGTTCACATTATTTTACATCTAAAACACGTCTTTACAATACATTTGGGTGAATATAAAAGGTCGTAAAAAAATTTTGAAATACAGGTGATGAATCCGCTAAATATCGTCTTAAGTCATTTCTATTAAACTAATCATACTTTTTATATTTTTAACGTTAAGTTCACATTATTTTACATCTAAAACACGTGTTTACAATACATTTGGGTGAATACAAAAAATAGAAAAAAAATTTGGTAAAAAATGGTGATAATTCCGCTAAATATCGTTTAAAGTCATTTGTATTGAACTAATCATACTTTTTATATTTTTATCGTTAAGTTCACATTATTTTACATCTAAAACACGTATTTACAATACATTTGGGTGAATACAAAAAATAGAAAAAAAATTTGGGAAAAAATTTGGTAAAAAATGGTGATAATTCCGCTAAATATCGTTTAAAGTCATTTGTATTGTACTAATCATACTTTTTATATTTTTATCGTTAAGTTCACATTATTTTACATCTAAAACACGTATCTACAATACATTTGGGTGAATACAAAAAATAGAAAAAAAATTTGGTAAAAAATGGTGATAATTCCGCTAAATATCGTTTAAAGTCATTTGTATTGAACTAATCATACTTTTTATATTTTTATCGTTAAGTTCACATTATTTTACATCTAAAACACGTCTTTACAATACATTTGGGTGAATATAAAAGGTCGTAAAAAAATTTTGAAATACAGGTGATGAATCCGCTAAATATCGTCTTAAGTCATTTCTATTAAACTAATCATAATTTTTATATTTTTAACGTTAAGTTCACATTATTTTACATCTAAAACACGTGTTTACAATACATTTGGGTGAATACAAAAAATTGAAAAAAAATTTGGTAAAAAATGGTGATAATTCCGCTAAATATCGTTTAAAGTCATTTGTATTGAACTAATCATACTTTTTATATTTTTATCGTTAAGTTCATATTATTTTACATCTAAAACACGTATTTACAATACATTTGGGTGAATACAAAAAATAGAAAAAAAATTTGGGAAAAAATTTGGTAAAAAATGGTGATAATTCCGCTAAATATCGTTTAAAGTCATTTGTATTGAACTAATCATACTTTTTATATTTTTATCGTTAAGTTCACATTATTTTACATCTAAAACACGTCTTTACAATACATTTGGGTGAATATAAAAGGTCGTAAAAAAATTTTGAAATACGGGTGATGAATCCGCTAAATATCGTCTTAAGTCATTTCTATTAAACTAATCATACTTTTTATATTTTTAACGTTAAGTTCACATTATTTTACATCTAAAACACGTGTTTACAATACATTTGGGTGAATACAAAAAATAGAAAAAAAATTTGGTAAAAAATGGTGATAATTCCGCTAAATATCGTTTAAAGTCATTTGTATTGAACTAATCATACTTTTTAAAATTTTTATCGTTAAGTTCACATTATTTTACATCTAAAACACGTATTTACAATACATTTGGGTGAATACAAAAAATAGAAAAAAAATTTGGGAAAAAATTTGGTAAAAAATGGTGATAATTCCGCTAAATATCGTTTAAAGTCATTTGTATTGTACTAATCATACTTTTTATATTTTTATCGTTAAGTTCACATTATTTTACATCTAAAACACGTCTTTACAATACATTTGGGTGAATATAAAAGGTCGTAAAAAAATTTTGAAATACGGGTGATGAATCCGCTAAATATCGTCTTAAGTCATTTCTATTAAACTAATCATACTTTTTATATTTTTAACGTTAAGTTCACATTATTTTACATCTAAAAAACGTGTTTACAATACATTTGGGTGAATACAAAAAATAGAAAAAAAATTTGGTAAAAAATGGTGATAATTCCGCTAAATATCGTTTAAAGTCATTTGTATTGAACAAATCATACTTTTCATATTTTTATCGTTAAGTTCATATTATTTTACATCTAAAACACGTATTTACAATACATTTGGGTGAATACAAAAAATAGAAAAAAAATAGAAAAAAAATTTGGTAAAAAATGGTGATAATTCCGCTAAATATCGTTTAAAGTCATTTGTATTGAACTAATCATACTTTTTATATTTTTATCGTTAAGTTCACATTATTTTACATCTAAAACACGTCTTTACAATACATTTGGGTGAATATAAAAGGTCGTAAAAAAATTTTGAATTACAGGTGATGAATCCGCTAAATATCGTCTTAAGTCATTTCTATTAAACTAATCATACTTTTTATATTTTTAACGTTAAGTTCACATTATTTTACATCTAAAACACGTGTTTACAATACATTTGGGTGAATACAAAAAATAGAAAAAAAATTTGGTAAAAAATGGTGATAATTCCGCTAAATATCGTTTAAAGTCATTTGTATTGAACTAATCATACTTTTCATATTTTTATCGTTAAGTTCACATTATTTTACATCTAAAACACGTATTTACAATACATTTGGGTGAATACAAAAAATAGAAAAAAAATTTGGGGAAAAATTGGGTAAAAAATGGTGATAATTCCGCTAAATATCGTTTAAAGACATTTGTATTGAACTAATCATACTTTTTATATTTTTATCGTTAAGTTCACATAATTTTACATCTAAAACACGTCTTTACAATACATTTGGGTGAATATAAAAGGTCGTAAAAAAATTTTGAAATACGGGAGATGAATCCGCTAAATATCGTCTTAAGTCATTTCTATTAAACTAATCATACTTTTTATATTTTTAACGTTAAGTTCACATTATTTTACATCTAAAAAACGTGTTTACAATACATTTGGGTGAATATAAAAGGTCGTAAAAAAATTTTGAAATACAGGTGATGAATCCGCTAAATATCGTCTTAAGTCATTTCTATTAAACTAATCATACTTTTTATATTTTTAACGTTAAGTTCACATTATTTTACATCTAAAACACGTGTTTACAATACATTTGGGTGAATACAAAAAATAGAAAAAAAAATTTGGGAAAAAATTGGGTAAAAAATGGTGATAATTCCGCTAAATATCGTTTAAAGTCATTTGTATTGAACTAATCATACTTTTTATATTTTTATCGTTAAGTTCACATAATTTTACATCTAAAACACGTCTTTACAATACATTTGGGTGAATATAAAAGGTCGTAAAAAAATTTTGAAATACAGGTGATGAATCCGCTAAATATCGTCTTAAGTCATTTCTATTAAACTAATCATACTTTTTACATTTTTAACGTTAAGTTCACATTATTTTACATCTAATACACGTGTTTACAATACATTTGGGTGAATACAAATAATAGAAAAAAAATTTGGTAAAAAATGGTAATAATTCCGCTAAATATCGTTTAAAGTCATTTGTATTGAACTAATCATACTTTTTATATTTTTATCGTTAAGATCACATTATTTTACATCTAAAACACGTATTTACAATACATTTGGGTGAATACAAAAAATAGAAAAAAAATTTGGGAAAAAATTTGGTAATAAATGGTGATAATTCCGCTAAATATCGTTTAAAGTCATTTGTATTGAACTAATCATACTTTTTATATTTTTATTGTTAAGTTCACATTATTTTACATCTAAAACACGTCTTTACAATACATTTGGGTGAATATAAAAGGTCGTAAAAAAATTTTGAAATACAGGTGATGAATCCGCTAAATATCGTCTTAAGTCATTTCTATTAAACTAATCATACTTTTTATATTTTTAACGTTAAGTTCACATTATTTTACATCTAAAAAACGTGTTTACAATACATTTGGGTGAATACAAAAAATAGAAAAAAAATTTGGGAAAAAATTTGGTAAAAAATGGTGATAATTCCGCTAAATATCGTTTAAAGTCATTTGTATTGTACTAATCATACTTTTTATATTTTTATCGTTAAGTTCACATTATTTTACATCTAAAACACGTATCTACAATACATTTGGGTGAATACAAAAAATAGAAAAAAAATTTGGTAAAAAATGGTGATAATTCCGCTAAATATCGTTTAAAGTCATTTGTATTGAACTAATCATACTTTTTATATTTTTATCGTTAAGTTCACATTATTTTACATCTAAAACACGTCTTTACAATACATTTGGGTGAATATAAAAGGTCGTAAAAAAATTTTGAAATACAGGTGATGAATCCGCTAAATATCGTCTTAAGTCATTTCTATTAAACTAATCATAATTTTTATATTTTTAACGTTAAGTTCACATTATTTTACATCTAAAACACGTGTTTACAATACATTTGGGTGAATACAAAAAATTGAAAAAAAATTTGGTAAAAAATGGTGATAATTCCGCTAAATATCGTTTAAAGTCATTTGTATTGAACTAATCATACTTTTTATATTTTTATCGTTAAGTTCATATTATTTTACATCTAAAACACGTATTTACAATACATTTGGGTGAATACAAAAAATAGAAAAAAAATTTGGGAAAAAATTTGGTAAAAAATGGTGATAATTCCGCTAAATATCGTTTAAAGTCATTTGTATTGAACTAATCATACTTTTTATATTTTTATCGTTAAGTTCACAAAATTTTACATCTAAAACACGTCTTTACAATACATTTGGGTGAATATAAAAGGTCGTAAAAAAATTTTGAAATACGGGTGATGGATCCGCTAAATATCGTCTTAAGTCATTTCTATTAAACTAATCATACTTTTTATATTTTTAACGTTAAGTTCACATTATTTTACATCTAAAACACGTGTTTACAATACATTTGGGTGAATACAAAAAATAGAAAAAACATTTGGGAAAAAATTGGGTAAAAAATGGTGATAATTCCGCTAAATATCGTTTAAAGTCATTTGTATTGAACTAATCATACTTTTTATATTTTTATCGTTAAGTTCACATTATTTTACATCTAAAACACGTATTTACAATACATTTGGGTTAATACAAAAAATAGATAAAAAATTTGGGAAAAAATTTGGTAAAAAATGGTGATAATTCCGCTAAATATCGTTTAAAGTCATTTGTATTGAACTAATCATACTTTTTATATTTTTATCGTTAAGTTCACATTATTTTACATCTAAAACACGTCTTTACAATACATTTGGGTGAATAAAAAAAATAGAAAAAAAATTTGGGAAAAAATTGGGTAAAAAATGGTGATAATTCCGCTAAATATCGTTTAAAGTCATTTGTATTGAACTAATCATACTTTTTATATTTTTATCGTTAAGTTCACATTGTTTTACATCTAAAACTCGTCTTTACAATACATTTGGGTGAATATAAAAGGTCGTAAAAAAATTTTGAAATACAGGTGATGAATCCGCTAAATATCGTCTTAAGTCATTTCTATTAAACTAATCATACTTTTTATATTTTTAACGTTAAGTTCACATTATTTTACATCTAAATCACGTGTTAACAATACATTTGGGTGAATACAAAAAATAGAAAAAAAATTTGGTAAAAAATGGTGATAATTCCGCTAAATATCGTTTAAAGTCATTTGTATTGAACTAATCATACTTTTTATATTTTTATCGTTAAGTTCACATTATTTTACATCTAAAACACGTATTTACAATACATTTGGGTGAATACAAAAAATAGAAAAAAAATTTGGGGAAAAATTGGGTAAAAAATGGTGATAATTCCGCTAAATATCGTTTAAAGACATTTGTATTGAACTAATCATACTTTTTATATTTTTATCGTTAAGTTCACATAATTTTACATCTAAAACACGTCTTTACAATACATTTGGGTGAATATAAAAGGTCGTAAAAAAATTTTGAAATACGGGAGATGAATCCGCTAAATATCGTCTTAAGTCATTTCTATTAAACTAATCATACTTTTTATATTTTTAACGTTAAGTTCACATTATTTTACATCTAAAAAACGTGTTTACAATACATTTGGGTGAATATAAAAGGTCGTAAAAAAATTTTGAAATACAGGTGATGAATCCGCTAAATATCGTCTTAAGTCATTTCTATTAAACTAATCATACTTTTTATATTTTTAACGTTAAGTTCACATTATTTTACATCTAAAACACGTGTTTACAATACATTTGGGTGAATACAAAAAATAGAAAAAAAAATTTGGGAAAAAATTGGGTAAAAAATGGTGATAATTCCGCTAAATATCGTTTAAAGTCATTTGTATTGAACTAATCATACTTTTTATATTTTTATCGTTAAGTTCACATAATTTTACATCTAAAACACGTCTTTACAATACATTTGGGTGAATATAAAAGGTCGTAAAAAAATTTTGAAATACAGGTGATGAATCCGCTAAATATCGTCTTAAGTCATTTCTATTAAACTAATCATACTTTTTACATTTTTAACGTTAAGTTCACATTATTTTACATCTAATACACGTGTTTACAATACATTTGGGTGAATACAAATAATAGAAAAAAAATTTGGTAAAAAATGGTAATAATTCCGCTAAATATCGTTTAAAGTCATTTGTATTGAACTAATCATACTTTTTATATTTTTATCGTTAAGATCACATTATTTTACATCTAAAACACGTATTTACAATACATTTGGGTGAATACAAAAAATAGAAAAAAAATTTGGGAAAAAATTTGGTAATAAATGGTGATAATTCCGCTAAATATCGTTTAAAGTCATTTGTATTGAACTAATCATACTTTTTATATTTTTATTGTTAAGTTCACATTATTTTACATCTAAAACACGTCTTTACAATACATTTGGGTGAATATAAAAGGTCGTAAAAAAATTTTGAAATACAGGTGATGAATCCGCTAAATATCGTCTTAAGTCATTTCTATTAAACTAATCATACTTTTTATATTTTTAACGTTAAGTTCACATTATTTTACATCTAAAAAACGTGTTTACAATACATTTGGGTGAATACAAAAAATAGAAAAAAAATTTGGGAAAAAATTTGGTAAAAAATGGTGATAATTCCGCTAAATATCGTTTAAAGTCATTTGTATTGTACTAATCATACTTTTTATATTTTTATCGTTAAGTTCACATTATTTTACATCTAAAACACGTATCTACAATACATTTGGGTGAATACAAAAAATAGAAAAAAAATTTGGTAAAAAATGGTGATAATTCCGCTAAATATCGTTTAAAGTCATTTGTATTGAACTAATCATACTTTTTATATTTTTATCGTTAAGTTCACATTATTTTACATCTAAAACACGTCTTTACAATACATTTGGGTGAATATAAAAGGTCGTAAAAAAATTTTGAAATACAGGTGATGAATCCGCTAAATATCGTCTTAAGTCATTTCTATTAAACTAATCATAATTTTTATATTTTTAACGTTAAGTTCACATTATTTTACATCTAAAACACGTGTTTACAATACATTTGGGTGAATACAAAAAATTGAAAAAAAATTTGGTAAAAAATGGTGATAATTCCGCTAAATATCGTTTAAAGTCATTTGTATTGAACTAATCATACTTTTTATATTTTTATCGTTAAGTTCATATTATTTTACATCTAAAACACGTATTTACAATACATTTGGGTGAATACAAAAAATAGAAAAAAAATTTGGGAAAAAATTTGGTAAAAAATGGTGATAATTCCGCTAAATATCGTTTAAAGTCATTTGTATTGAACTAATCATACTTTTTATATTTTTATCGTTAAGTTCACAAAATTTTACATCTAAAACACGTCTTTACAATACATTTGGGTGAATATAAAAGGTCGTAAAAAAATTTTGAAATACGGGTGATGGATCCGCTAAATATCGTCTTAAGTCATTTCTATTAAACTAATCATACTTTTTATATTTTTAACGTTAAGTTCACATTATTTTACATCTAAAACACGTGTTTACAATACATTTGGGTGAATACAAAAAATAGAAAAAACATTTGGGAAAAAATTGGGTAAAAAATGGTGATAATTCCGCTAAATATCGTTTAAAGTCATTTGTATTGAACTAATCATACTTTTTATATTTTTATCGTTAAGTTCACATTATTTTACATCTAAAACACGTATTTACAATACATTTGGGTTAATACAAAAAATAGATAAAAAATTTGGGAAAAAATTTGGTAAAAAATGGTGATAATTCCGCTAAATATCGTTTAAAGTCATTTGTATTGAACTAATCATACTTTTTATATTTTTATCGTTAAGTTCACATTATTTTACATCTAAAACACGTCTTTACAATACATTTGGGTGAATAAAAAAAATAGAAAAAAAATTTGGGAAAAAATTGGGTAAAAAATGGTGATAATTCCGCTAAATATCGTTTAAAGTCATTTGTATTGAACTAATCATACTTTTTATATTTTTATCGTTAAGTTCACATTGTTTTACATCTAAAACTCGTCTTTACAATACATTTGGGTGAATATAAAAGGTCGTAAAAAAATTTTGAAATACAGGTGATGAATCCGCTAAATATCGTCTTAAGTCATTTCTATTAAACTAATCATACTTTTTATATTTTTAACGTTAAGTTCACATTATTTTACATCTAAATCACGTGTTAACAATACATTTGGGTGAATACAAAAAATAGAAAAAAAATTTGGTAAAAAATGGTGATAATTCCGCTAAATATCGTTTAAAGTCATTTGTATTGAACTAATCATACTTTTTATATTTTTATCGTTAAGTTCACATTATTTTACATCTAAAACACGTATTTACAATACATTTGGGTGAATACAAAAAATAGAAAAAAAATTTGGGAAAAAATTTGGTAAAAAATGGTGATAATTCCGCTAAATATCGTTTAAAGTCATTTGTATTGAACTAATCATACTTTTTATATTTTTATCGTTAAGTTCACATTATTTTACATCTAAAACACGTCTATACAATACATTTGGGTGAATATAAAAGGTCGTAAAAAAATTTTGAAATACAGGTGATGAATCCGCTAAATATCGTCTTAAGTCATTTCTATTAAACTAATCATACTTTTTATATTTTTAACGTTAAGTTCACATTATTTTACATCTAAAACACGTATTTACAATACATTTGGGTGAATACAAAAAATAGAAAAAAAATTTGGGAAAAAATTGGGTAAAAAATGGTGATAATTCCGCTAAATATCGTTTAAAGTCATTTGTATTGAACTAATCATACTTTTTATATTTTTATCGTTAAGTTCACATTATTTTACATCTAAAACACGTCTTTACAATACATTTGGGTGAATATAAAAGGTCGTAAAAAAATTTTGAAATACAGGTGATGAATCCGCTAAATATCGTCTTAAGTCATTTCTATTAAACTAATCATACTTTTTATATTTTTAACGTTAAGTTCACATTATTTTACATCTAAATCACGTGTTTACAATACATTTGGGTGAATACAAAAAATAGCAAAAAAATTTGGTAAAAAATGGTGATAATTCCGCTAAATATCGTTTAAAGTCATTTCTATTAAACTAATCATAATTTTTATATTTTTAACGTTAAGTTCACATTATTTTACATCTAAAACACGTGTTTACAATACATTTGGGTGAATACAAAAAATTGAAAAAAAATTTGGTAAAAAATGGTGATAATTCCGCTAAATATCGTTTAAAGTCATTTGTATTGAACTAATCATACTTTTCATATTTTTATCGTTAAGTTCACATTATTTTACATCTAAAACACGTATTTACAATACATTTGGGTGAATACAAAAAATAGAAAAAAAATTTGGGAAAAAATTGGGTAAAAAATGGTGATAATTCCGCTAAATATCGTTTAAAGACATTTGTATTGAACTAATCATACTTTTTATATTTTTATCGTTAAGTTCACATAATTTTACATCTAAAACACGTCTTTACAATACATTTGGGTGAATATAAAAGGTCGTAAAAAAATTTTGAAATACGGGAGATGAATCCGCTAAATATCGTCTTAAGTCATTTCTATTAAACTAATCATACTTTTTATATTTTTAACGTTAAGTTCACATTATTTTACATCTAAAAAACGTGTTTACAATACATTTGGGTGAATATAAAAGGTCGTAAAAAAATTTTGAAATACAGGTGATGAATCCGCTAAATATCGTCTTAAGTCATTTCTATTAAACTAATCATACTTTTTATATTTTTAACGTTAAGTTCACATTATTTTACATCTAAAACACGTGTTTACAATACATTTGGGTGAATACAAAAAATAGAAAAAAAATTTGGTAAAAAATGGTGATAATTCCGCTAAATATCGTTTAAAGTCATTTGTATTGAACTAATCATACTTTTTATATTTTTATCGTTAAGTTCACATTATTTTACATCTAAAACACGTATTTACAATACATTTGGGTGAATACAAAAAATAGAAAAAAAATTTGGGAAAAAATTTGGTAAAAAATGGTGATAATTCCGCTAAATATCGTTTAAAGTCATTTGTATTGTACTAATCATACTTTTTATATTTTTATCGTTAAGTTCACATTATTTTACATCTAAAACACGTCTTTACAATACATTTGGGTGAATATAAAAGGTCGTAAAAAAATTTTGAAATACGGGTGATGAATCCGCTAAATATCGTCTTAAGTCATTTCTATTAAACTAATCATACTTTTTATATTTTTAACGTTAAGTTCACATTATTTTACATCTAAAAAACGTGTTTACAATACATTTGGGTGAATACAAAAAATAGAAAAAAAATTTGGTAAAAAATGGTGATAATTCCGCTAAATATCGTTTAAAGTCATTTGTATTGAACTAATCATACTTTTCATATTTTTATCGTTAAGTTCATATTATTTTACATCTAAAACACGTATTTACAATACATTTGGGTGAATACAAAAAATAGAAAAAAAATAGAAAAAAAATTTGGTAAAAAATGGTGATAATTCCGCTAAATATCGTTTAAAGTCATTTGTATTGAACTAATCATACTTTTTATATTTTTATCGTTAAGTTCACATTATTTTACATCTAAAACACGTCTTTACAATACATTTGGGTGAATATAAAAGGTCGTAAAAAAATTTTGAAATACAGGTGATGAATCCGCTAAATATCGTCTTAAGTCATTTCTATTAAACTAATCATACTTTTTATATTTTTAACGTTAAGTTCACATTATTTTACATCTAAAACACGTGTTTACAATACATTTGGGTGAATACAAAAAATAGAAAAAAAATTTGGTAAAAAATGGTGATAATTCCGCTAAATATCGTTTAAAGTCATTTGTATTGAACTAATCATACTTTTCATATTTTTATCGTTAAGTTCACATTATTTTACATCTAAAACACGTATTTACAATACATTTGGGTGAATACAAAAAATAGAAAAAAAATTTGGGAAAAAATTGGGTAAAAAATGGTGATAATTCCGCTAAATATCGTTTAAAGACATTTGTATTGAACTAATCATACTTTTTATATTTTTATCGTTAAGTTCACATAATTTTACATCTAAAACACGTCTTTACAATACATTTGGGTGAATATAAAAGGTCGTAAAAAAATTTTGAAATACGGGTGATGAATCCGCTAAATATCGTCTTAAGTCATTTCTATTAAACTAATCATACTTTTTATATTTTTAACGTTAAGTTCACATTATTTTACATCTAAAAAACGTGTTTACAATACATTTGGGTGAATATAAAAGGTCGTAAAAAAATTTTGAAATACAGGTGATGAATCCGCTAAATATCGTCTTAAGTCATTTCTATTAAACTAATCATAC
Organism: Diuraphis noxia; assembly: GCF_037042655.1. NCBI lineage: Eukaryota > Metazoa > Arthropoda > Insecta > Hemiptera > Aphididae > Diuraphis > Diuraphis noxia. The sequence continues at coordinate 140,420 of NW_028301715.1, read as the reverse complement.
TTTTTATATTTTTAACGTTAAGTTCACATTATTTTACATCTAAAACACGTGTTTACAATACATTTGGGTGAATACAAAAAATAGAAAAAAAAATTTGGGAAAAAATTGGGTAAAAAATGGTGATAATTCCGCTAAATATCGTTTAAAGTCATTTGTATTGAACTAATCATACTTTTTATATTTTTATCGTTAAGTTCACATAATTTTACATCTAAAACACGTCTTTACAATACATTTGGGTGAATATAAAAGGTCGTAAAAAAATTTTGAAATACAGGTGATGAATCCGCTAAATATCGTCTTAAGTCATTTCTATTAAACTAATCATACTTTTTACATTTTTAACGTTAAGTTCACATTATTTTACATCTAATACACGTGTTTACAATACATTTGGGTGAATACAAATAATAGAAAAAAAATTTGGTAAAAAATGGTAATAATTCCGCTAAATATCGTTTAAAGTCATTTGTATTGAACTAATCATACTTTTTATATTTTTATCGTTAAGATCACATTATTTTACATCTAAAACACGTATTTACAATACATTTGGGTGAATACAAAAAATAGAAAAAAAATTTGGGAAAAAATTTGGTAAAAAATGGTGATAATTCCGCTAAATATCGTTTAAAGTCATTTGTATTGAACTAATCATACTTTTTATATTTTTATTGTTAAGTTCACATTATTTTACATCTAAAACACGTCTTTACAATACATTTGGGTGAATATAAAAGGTCGTAAAAAAATTTTGAAATACAGGTGATGAATCCGCTAAATATCGTCTTAAGTCATTTCTATTAAACTAATCATACTTTTTATATTTTTAACGTTAAGTTCACATTATTTTACATCTAAAAAACGTGTTTACAATACATTTGGGTGAATACAAAAAATAGAAAAAAAATTTGGGAAAAAATTTGGTAAAAAATGGTGATAATTCCGCTAAATATCGTTTAAAGTCATTTGTATTGTACTAATCATACTTTTTATATTTTTAACGTTAAGTTCACATTATTTTACATCTAAAACACGTGTTTACAATACATTTGGGTGAATACAAAAAATAGAAAAAAAATTTGGTAAAAAATGGTGATAATTCCGCTAAATATCGTTTAAAGTCATTTGTATTGAACTAATCATACTTTTTATATTTTTATCGTTAAGTTAACATTATTTTACATCTAAAACACGTCTATACAATACATTTGGGTGAATATAAAAGGTCGTAAAAAAATTTTGAAATACAGGTGATGAATCCGCTAAATATCGTCTTAAGTCATTTCTATTAAACTAATCATACTTTTTATATTTTTAACGTTAAGTTCACATTATTTTACATCTAAAACACGTGTTTACAATACATTTGGGTGAATACAAAAAATAGAAAAAACATTTGGGAAAAAATTGGGTAAAAAATGGTGATAATTCCGCTAAATATCGTTTAAAGTCATTTGTATTGAACTAATCATACTTTTTATATTTTTATCGTTAAGTTCACATTATTTTACATCTAAAACACGTATTTACAATACATTTGGGTTAATACAAAAAATAGATAAAAAATTTGGGAAAAAATTTGGTAAAAAATGGTGATAATTCCGCTAAATATCGTTTAAAGTCATTTGTATTGAACTAATCATACTTTTTATATTTTTATCGTTAAGTTCACATTATTTTACATCTAAAACACGTCTTTACAATACATTTGGGTGAATACAAAAAATAGAAAAAAAATTTGGGAAAAAATTGGGTAAAAAATGGTGATAATTCCGCTAAATATCGTTTAAAGTCATTTGTATTGAACTAATCATACTTTTTATATTTTTATCGTTAAGTTCACATGATTTTACATCTAAAACACGTATTTATAATACATTTGGGTGAATACAAAAAATAGAAAAAAAATTTGGGAAAAAATTTGGTAAAAAATGGTGATAATTCCGCTAAATATCGTTTAAAGTCATTTGTATTGAACTAATCATACTTTTTATATTTTTATCGTTAAGTTCACATTATTTTACATCTAAAACACGTATTTACAATACATTTGGGTGAATACAAAAAATAGAAAAAAAATTTGGGAAAAAATTGGGTAAAAAATGGTGATAATTCCGCTAAATATCGTTTAAAGTCATTTGTATTGAACTAATCATACTTTTTATATTTTTATCGTTAAGTTCACATTATTTTACATCTAAAACACGTCTTTACAATACATTTGGGTGAATATAAAAGGTCGTAAAAAAATTTTGAAATACAGGTGATGAATCCGCTAAATATCGTCTTAAGTCATTTCTATTAAACTAATCATACTTTTTATATTTTTAACGTTAAGTTCACATTATTTTACATCTAAAACACGTGTTTACAATACATTTGGGTGAATACAAAAAATAGAAAAAAAATTTGGTAAAAAATGGTGATAATTCCGCTAAATATCGTTTAAAGTCATTTGTATTGAACTAATCATACTTTTTATATTTTTATCGTTAAGTTCACATTATTTTACATCTAAAACACGTATTTACAATACATTTGGGTGAATACAAAAAATAGAAAAAAAATTTGGGAAAAAATTTGGTAAAAAATGGTGATAATTCCGCTAAATATCGTTTAAAGTCATTTGTATTGTACTAATCATACTTTTTATATTTTTATCGTTAAGTTCACATTATTTTACATCTAAAACACGTATCTACAATACATTTGGGTGAATACAAAAAATAGAAAAAAAATTTGGTAAAAAATGGTGATAATTCCGCTAAATATCGTTTAAAGTCATTTGTATTGAACTAATCATACTTTTTATATTTTTATCGTTAAGTTCACATTATTTTACATCTAAAACACGTCTTTACAATACATTTGGGTGAATATAAAAGGTCGTAAAAAAATTTTGAAATACAGGTGATGAATCCGCTAAATATCGTCTTAAGTCATTTCTATTAAACTAATCATAATTTTTATATTTTTAACGTTAAGTTCACATTATTTTACATCTAAAACACGTGTTTACAATACATTTGGGTGAATACAAAAAATTGAAAAAAAATTTGGTAAAAAATGGTGATAATTCCGCTAAATATCGTTTAAAGTCATTTGTATTGAACTAATCATACTTTTTATATTTTTATCGTTAAGTTCATATTATTTTACATCTAAAACACGTATTTACAATACATTTGGGTGAATACAAAAAATAGAAAAAAAATTTGGGAAAAAATTTGGTAAAAAATGGTGATAATTCCGCTAAATATCGTTTAAAGTCATTTGTATTGAACTAATCATACTTTTTATATTTTTATCGTTAAGTTCACATTATTTTACATCTAAAACACGTCTTTACAATACATTTGGGTGAATATAAAAGGTCGTAAAAAAATTTTGAAATACGGGTGATGAATCCGCTAAATATCGTCTTAAGTCATTTCTATTAAACTAATCATACTTTTTATATTTTTAACGTTAAGTTCACATTATTTTACATCTAAAACACGTGTTTACAATACATTTGGGTGAATACAAAAAATAGAAAAAAAATTTGGTAAAAAATGGTGATAATTCCGCTAAATATCGTTTAAAGTCATTTGTATTGAACTAATCATACTTTTTATATTTTTATCGTTAAGTTCACATTATTTTACATCTAAAACACGTATTTACAATACATTTGGGTGAATACAAAAAATAGAAAAAAAATTTGGGAAAAAATTTGGTAAAAAATGGTGATAATTCCGCTAAATATCGTTTAAAGTCATTTGTATTGTACTAATCATACTTTTTATATTTTTATCGTTAAGTTCACATTATTTTACATCTAAAACACGTCTTTACAATACATTTGGGTGAATATAAAAGGTCGTAAAAAAATTTTGAAATACGGGTGATGAATCCGCTAAATATCGTCTTAAGTCATTTCTATTAAACTAATCATACTTTTTATATTTTTAACGTTAAGTTCACATTATTTTACATCTAAAAAACGTGTTTACAATACATTTGGGTGAATACAAAAAATAGAAAAAAAATTTGGTAAAAAATGGTGATAATTCCGCTAAATATCGTTTAAAGTCATTTGTATTGAACTAATCATACTTTTCATATTTTTATCGTTAAGTTCATATTATTTTACATCTAAAACACGTATTTACAATACATTTGGGTGAATACAAAAAATAGAAAAAAAATAGAAAAAAAATTTGGTAAAAAATGGTGATAATTCCGCTAAATATCGTTTAAAGTCATTTGTATTGAACTAATCATACTTTTTATATTTTTATCGTTAAGTTCACATTATTTTACATCTAAAACACGTCTTTACAATACATTTGGGTGAATATAAAAGGTCGTAAAAAAATTTTGAAATACAGGTGATGAATCCGCTAAATATCGTCTTAAGTCATTTCTATTAAACTAATCATACTTTTTATATTTTTAACGTTAAGTTCACATTATTTTACATCTAAAACACGTGTTTACAATACATTTGGGTGAATACAAAAAATAGAAAAAAAATTTGGTAAAAAATGGTGATAATTCCGCTAAATATCGTTTAAAGTCATTTGTATTGAACTAATCATACTTTTCATATTTTTATCGTTAAGTTCACATTATTTTACATCTAAAACACGTATTTACAATACATTTGGGTGAATACAAAAAATAGAAAAAAAATTTGGGAAAAAATTGGGTAAAAAATGGTGATAATTCCGCTAAATATCGTTTAAAGACATTTGTATTGAACTAATCATACTTTTTATATTTTTATCGTTAAGTTCACATAATTTTACATCTAAAACACGTCTTTACAATACATTTGGGTGAATATAAAAGGTCGTAAAAAAATTTTGAAATACGGGAGATGAATCCGCTAAATATCGTCTTAAGTCATTTCTATTAAACTAATCATACTTTTTATATTTTTAACGTTAAGTTCACATTATTTTACATCTAAAAAACGTGTTTACAATACATTTGGGTGAATATAAAAGGTCGTAAAAAAATTTTGAAATACAGGTGATGAATCCGCTAAATATCGTCTTAAGTCATTTCTATTAAACTAATCATACTTTTTATATTTTTAACGTTAAGTTCACATTATTTTACATCTAAAACACGTGTTTACAATACATTTGGGTGAATACAAAAAATAGAAAAAAAAATTTGGGAAAAAATTGGGTAAAAAATGGTGATAATTCCGCTAAATATCGTTTAAAGTCATTTGTATTGAACTAATCATACTTTTTATATTTTTATCGTTAAGTTCACATAATTTTACATCTAAAACACGTCTTTACAATACATTTGGGTGAATATAAAAGGTCGTAAAAAAATTTTGAAATACAGGTGATGAATCCGCTAAATATCGTCTTAAGTCATTTCTATTAAACTAATCATACTTTTTACATTTTTAACGTTAAGTTCACATTATTTTACATCTAATACACGTGTTTACAATACATTTGGGTGAATACAAATAATAGAAAAAAAATTTGGTAAAAAATGGTAATAATTCCGCTAAATATCGTTTAAAGTCATTTGTATTGAACTAATCATACTTTTTATATTTTTATCGTTAAGATCACATTATTTTACATCTAAAACACGTATTTACAATACATTTGGGTGAATACAAAAAATAGAAAAAAAATTTGGGAAAAAATTTGGTAAAAAATGGTGATAATTCCGCTAAATATCGTTTAAAGTCATTTGTATTGAACTAATCATACTTTTTATATTTTTATTGTTAAGTTCACATTATTTTACATCTAAAACACGTCTTTACAATACATTTGGGTGAATATAAAAGGTCGTAAAAAAATTTTGAAATACAGGTGATGAATCCGCTAAATATCGTCTTAAGTCATTTCTATTAAACTAATCATACTTTTTATATTTTTAACGTTAAGTTCACATTATTTTACATCTAAAAAACGTGTTTACAATACATTTGGGTGAATACAAAAAATAGAAAAAAAATTTGGGAAAAAATTTGGTAAAAAATGGTGATAATTCCGCTAAATATCGTTTAAAGTCATTTGTATTGTACTAATCATACTTTTTATATTTTTATCGTTAAGTTCACATTATTTTACATCTAAAACACGTATCTACAATACATTTGGGTGAATACAAAAAATAGAAAAAAAATTTGGTAAAAAATGGTGATAATTCCGCTAAATATCGTTTAAAGTCATTTGTATTGAACTAATCATACTTTTTATATTTTTATCGTTAAGTTCACATTATTTTACATCTAAAACACGTCTTTACAATACATTTGGGTGAATATAAAAGGTCGTAAAAAAATTTTGAAATACAGGTGATGAATCCGCTAAATATCGTCTTAAGTCATTTCTATTAAACTAATCATAATTTTTATATTTTTAACGTTAAGTTCACATTATTTTACATCTAAAACACGTGTTTACAATACATTTGGGTGAATACAAAAAATTGAAAAAAAATTTGGTAAAAAATGGTGATAATTCCGCTAAATATCGTTTAAAGTCATTTGTATTGAACTAATCATACTTTTTATATTTTTATCGTTAAGTTCATATTATTTTACATCTAAAACACGTATTTACAATACATTTGGGTGAATACAAAAAATAGAAAAAAAATTTGGGAAAAAATTTGGTAAAAAATGGTGATAATTCCGCTAAATATCGTTTAAAGTCATTTGTATTGAACTAATCATACTTTTTATATTTTTATCGTTAAGTTCACAAAATTTTACATCTAAAACACGTCTTTACAATACATTTGGGTGAATATAAAAGGTCGTAAAAAAATTTTGAAATACGGGTGATGGATCCGCTAAATATCGTCTTAAGTCATTTCTATTAAACTAATCATACTTTTTATATTTTTAACGTTAAGTTCACATTATTTTACATCTAAAACACGTGTTTACAATACATTTGGGTGAATACAAAAAATAGAAAAAACATTTGGGAAAAAATTGGGTAAAAAATGGTGATAATTCCGCTAAATATCGTTTAAAGTCATTTGTATTGAACTAATCATACTTTTTATATTTTTATCGTTAAGTTCACATTATTTTACATCTAAAACACGTATTTACAATACATTTGGGTTAATACAAAAAATAGATAAAAAATTTGGGAAAAAATTTGGTAAAAAATGGTGATAATTCCGCTAAATATCGTTTAAAGTCATTTGTATTGAACTAATCATACTTTTTATATTTTTATCGTTAAGTTCACATTATTTTACATCTAAAACACGTCTTTACAATACATTTGGGTGAATAAAAAAAATAGAAAAAAAATTTGGGAAAAAATTGGGTAAAAAATGGTGATAATTCCGCTAAATATCGTTTAAAGTCATTTGTATTGAACTAATCATACTTTTTATATTTTTATCGTTAAGTTCACATTGTTTTACATCTAAAACTCGTCTTTACAATACATTTGGGTGAATATAAAAGGTCGTAAAAAAATTTTGAAATACAGGTGATGAATCCGCTAAATATCGTCTTAAGTCATTTCTATTAAACTAATCATACTTTTTATATTTTTAACGTTAAGTTCACATTATTTTACATCTAAATCACGTGTTAACAATACATTTGGGTGAATACAAAAAATAGAAAAAAAATTTGGTAAAAAATGGTGATAATTCCGCTAAATATCGTTTAAAGTCATTTGTATTGAACTAATCATACTTTTTATATTTTTATCGTTAAGTTCACATTATTTTACATCTAAAACACGTATTTACAATACATTTGGGTGAATACAAAAAATAGAAAAAAAATTTGGGAAAAAATTTGGTAAAAAATGGTGATAATTCCGCTAAATATCGTTTAAAGTCATTTGTATTGAACTAATCATACTTTTTATATTTTTATCGTTAAGTTCACATTATTTTACATCTAAAACACGTCTATACAATACATTTGGGTGAATATAAAAGGTCGTAAAAAAATTTTGAAATACAGGTGATGAATCCGCTAAATATCGTCTTAAGTCATTTCTATTAAACTAATCATACTTTTTATATTTTTAACGTTAAGTTCACATTATTTTACATCTAAAACACGTATTTACAATACATTTGGGTGAATACAAAAAATAGAAAAAAAATTTGGGAAAAAATTGGGTAAAAAATGGTGATAATTCCGCTAAATATCGTTTAAAGTCATTTGTATTGAACTAATCATACTTTTTATATTTTTATCGTTAAGTTCACATTATTTTACATCTAAAACACGTCTTTACAATACATTTGGGTGAATATAAAAGGTCGTAAAAAAATTTTGAAATACAGGTGATGAATCCGCTAAATATCGTCTTAAGTCATTTCTATTAAACTAATCATACTTTTTATATTTTTAACGTTAAGTTCACATTATTTTACATCTAAATCACGTGTTTACAATACATTTGGGTGAATACAAAAAATAGAAAAAAAATTTGGTAAAAAATGGTGATAATTCCGCTAAATATCGTTTAAAGTCATTTCTATTAAACTAATCATAATTTTTATATTTTTAACGTTAAGTTCACATTATTTTACATCTAAAACACGTGTTTACAATACATTTGGGTGAATACAAAAAATTGAAAAAAAATTTGGTAAAAAATGGTGATAATTCCGCTAAATATCGTTTAAAGTCATTTGTATTGAACTAATCATACTTTTCATATTTTTATCGTTAAGTTCACATTATTTTACATCTAAAACACGTATTTACAATACATTTGGGTGAATACAAAAAATAGAAAAAAAATTTGGGAAAAAATTGGGTAAAAAATGGTGATAATTCCGCTAAATATCGTTTAAAGACATTTGTATTGAACTAATCATACTTTTTATATTTTTATCGTTAAGTTCACATAATTTTACATCTAAAACACGTCTTTACAATACATTTGGGTGAATATAAAAGGTCGTAAAAAAATTTTGAAATACGGGAGATGAATCCGCTAAATATCGTCTTAAGTCATTTCTATTAAACTAATCATACTTTTTATATTTTTAACGTTAAGTTCACATTATTTTACATCTAAAAAACGTGTTTACAATACATTTGGGTGAATATAAAAGGTCGTAAAAAAATTTTGAAATACAGGTGATGAATCCGCTAAATATCGTCTTAAGTCATTTCTATTAAACTAATCATACTTTTTATATTTTTAACGTTAAGTTCACATTATTTTACATCTAAAACACGTGTTTACAATACATTTGGGTGAATACAAAAAATAGAAAAAAAAATTTGGGAAAAAATTGGGTAAAAAATGGTGATAATTCCGCTAAATATCGTTTAAAGTCATTTGTATTGAACTAATCATACTTTTTATATTTTTATCGTTAAGTTCACATAATTTTACATCTAAAACACGTCTTTACAATACATTTGGGTGAATATAAAAGGTCGTAAAAAAATTTTGAAATACAGGTGATGAATCCGCTAAATATCGTCTTAAGTCATTTCTATTAAACTAATCATACTTTTTACATTTTTAACGTTAAGTTCACATTATTTTACATCTAATACACGTGTTTACAATACATTTGGGTGAATACAAATAATAGAAAAAAAATTTGGTAAAAAATGGTAATAATTCCGCTAAATATCGTTTAAAGTCATTTGTATTGAACTAATCATACTTTTTATATTTTTATCGTTAAGATCACATTATTTTACATCTAAAACACGTATTTACAATACATTTGGGTGAATACAAAAAATAGAAAAAAAATTTGGGAAAAAATTTGGTAAAAAATGGTGATAATTCCGCTAAATATCGTTTAAAGTCATTTGTATTGAACTAATCATACTTTTTATATTTTTATTGTTAAGTTCACATTATTTTACATCTAAAACACGTCTTTACAATACATTTGGGTGAATATAAAAGGTCGTAAAAAAATTTTGAAATACAGGTGATGAATCCGCTAAATATCGTCTTAAGTCATTTCTATTAAACTAATCATACTTTTTATATTTTTAACGTTAAGTTCACATTATTTTACATCTAAAAAACGTGTTTACAATACATTTGGGTGAATACAAAAAATAGAAAAAAAATTTGGGAAAAAATTTGGTAAAAAATGGTGATAATTCCGCTAAATATCGTTTAAAGTCATTTGTATTGTACTAATCATACTTTTTATATTTTTATCGTTAAGTTCACATTATTTTACATCTAAAACACGTATCTACAATACATTTGGGTGAATACAAAAAATAGAAAAAAAATTTGGTAAAAAATGGTGATAATTCCGCTAAATATCGTTTAAAGTCATTTGTATTGAACTAATCATACTTTTTATATTTTTATCGTTAAGTTCACATTATTTTACATCTAAAACACGTCTTTACAATACATTTGGGTGAATATAAAAGGTCGTAAAAAAATTTTGAAATACAGGTGATGAATCCGCTAAATATCGTCTTAAGTCATTTCTATTAAACTAATCATAATTTTTATATTTTTAACGTTAAGTTCACATTATTTTACATCTAAAACACGTGTTTACAATACATTTGGGTGAATACAAAAAATTGAAAAAAAATTTGGTAAAAAATGGTGATAATTCCGCTAAATATCGTTTAAAGTCATTTGTATTGAACTAATCATACTTTTTATATTTTTATCGTTAAGTTCATATTATTTTACATCTAAAACACGTATTTACAATACATTTGGGTGAATACAAAAAATAGAAAAAAAATTTGGGAAAAAATTTGGTAAAAAATGGTGATAATTCCGCTAAATATCGTTTAAAGTCATTTGTATTGAACTAATCATACTTTTTATATTTTTATCGTTAAGTTCACAAAATTTTACATCTAAAACACGTCTTTACAATACATTTGGGTGAATATAAAAGGTCGTAAAAAAATTTTGAAATACGGGTGATGGATCCGCTAAATATCGTCTTAAGTCATTTCTATTAAACTAATCATACTTTTTATATTTTTAACGTTAAGTTCACATTATTTTACATCTAAAACACGTGTTTACAATACATTTGGGTGAATACAAAAAATAGAAAAAACATTTGGGAAAAAATTGGGTAAAAAATGGTGATAATTCCGCTAAATATCGTTTAAAGTCATTTGTATTGAACTAATCATACTTTTTATATTTTTATCGTTAAGTTCACATTATTTTACATCTAAAACACGTATTTACAATACATTTGGGTTAATACAAAAAATAGATAAAAAATTTGGGAAAAAATTTGGTAAAAAATGGTGATAATTCCGCTAAATATCGTTTAAAGTCATTTGTATTGAACTAATCATACTTTTTATATTTTTATCGTTAAGTTCACATTATTTTACATCTAAAACACGTCTTTACAATACATTTGGGTGAATAAAAAAAATAGAAAAAAAATTTGGGAAAAAATTGGGTAAAAAATGGTGATAATTCCGCTAAATATCGTTTAAAGTCATTTGTATTGAACTAATCATACTTTTTATATTTTTATCGTTAAGTTCACATTGTTTTACATCTAAAACTCGTCTTTACAATACATTTGGGTGATTATAAAAGGTCGTAAAAAAATTTTGAAATACAGGTGATGAATCCGCTAAATATCGTCTTAAGTCATTTCTATTAAACTAATCATACTTTTTATATTTTTAACGTTAAGTTCACATTATTTTACATCTAAATCACGTGTTAACAATACATTTGGGTGAATACAAAAAATAGAAAAAAAATTTGGTAAAAAATGGTGATAATTCCGCTAAATATCGTTTAAAGTCATTTGTATTGAACTAATCATACTTTTTATATTTTTATCGTTAAGTTCACATTATTTTACATCTAAAACACGTATTTACAATACATTTGGGTGAATACAAAAAATAGAAAAAAAATTTGGGAAAAAATTTGGTAAAAAATGGTGATAATTCCGCTAAATATCGTTTAAAGTCATTTGTATTGAACTAATCATACTTTTTATATTTTTATCGTTAAGTTCACATTATTTTACATCTAAAACACGTCTATACAATACATTTGGGTGAATATAAAAGGTCGTAAAAAAATTTTGAAATACAGGTGATGAATCCGCTAAATATCGTCTTAAGTCATTTCTATTAAACTAATCATACTTTTTATATTTTTAACGTTAAGTTCACATTATTTTACATCTAAAACACGTATTTACAATACATTTGGGTGAATACAAAAAATAGAAAAAAAATTTGGGAAAAAATTGGGTAAAAAATGGTGATAATTCCGCTAAATATCGTTTAAAGTCATTTGTATTGAACTAATCATACTTTTTATATTTTTATCGTTAAGTTCACATTATTTTACATCTAAAACACGTCTTTACAATACATTTGGGTGAATATAAAAGGTCGTAAAAAAATTTTGAAATACAGGTGATGAATCCGCTAAATATCGTCTTAAGTCATTTCTATTAAACTAATCATACTTTTTATATTTTTAACGTTAAGTTCACATTATTTTACATCTAAATCACGTGTTTACAATACATTTGGGTGAATACAAAAAATAGAAAAAAAATTTGGTAAAAAATGGTGATAATTCCGCTAAATATCGTTTAAAGTCATTTCTATTAAACTAATCATAATTTTTATATTTTTAACGTTAAGTTCACATTATTTTACATCTAAAACACGTGTTTACAATACATTTGGGTGAATACAAAAAATTGAAAAAAAATTTGGTAAAAAATGGTGATAATTCCGCTAAATATCGTTTAAAGTCATTTGTATTGAACTAATCATACTTTTTATATTTTTATCGTTAAGTTCATATTATTTTACATCTAAAACACGTATTTACAATACATTTGGGTGAATACAAAAAATAGAAAAAAAATTTGGGAAAAAATTTGGTAAAAAATGGTGATAATTCCGCTAAATATCGTTTAAAGTCATTTGTATTGAACTAATCATACTTTTTATATTTTTATCGTTAAGTTCACAAAATTTTACATCTAAAACACGTCTTTACAATACATTTGGGTGAATATAAAAGGTCGTAAAAAAATTTTGAAATACGGGTGATGGATCCGCTAAATATCGTCTTAAGTCATTTCTATTAAACTAATCATACTTTTTATATTTTTAACGTTAAGTTCACATTATTTTACATCTAAAACACGTGTTTACAATACATTTGGGTGAATACAAAAAATAGAAAAAACATTTGGGAAAAAATTGGGTAAAAAATGGTGATAATTCCGCTAAATATCGTTTAAAGTCATTTGTATTGAACTAATCATACTTTTTATATTTTTATCGTTAAGTTCACATTATTTTACATCTAAAACACGTATTTACAATACATTTGGGTTAATACAAAAAATAGATAAAAAATTTGGGAAAAAATTTGGTAAAAAATGGTGATAATTCCGCTAAATATCGTTTAAAGTCATTTGTATTGAACTAATCATACTTTTTATATTTTTATCGTTAAGTTCACATTATTTTACATCTAAAACACGTCTTTACAATACATTTGGGTGAATAAAAAAAATAGAAAAAAAATTTGGGAAAAAATTGGGTAAAAAATGGTGATAATTCCGCTAAATATCGTTTAAAGTCATTTGTATTGAACTAATCATACTTTTTATATTTTTATCGTTAAGTTCACATTGTTTTACATCTAAAACTCGTCTTTACAATACATTTGGGTGAATATAAAAGGTCGTAAAAAAATTTTGAAATACAGGTGATGAATCCGCTAAATATCGTCTTAAGTCATTTCTATTAAACTAATCATACTTTTTATATTTTTAACGTTAAGTTCACATTATTTTACATCTAAATCACGTGTTAACAATACATTTGGGTGAATACAAAAAATAGAAAAAAAATTTGGTAAAAAATGGTGATAATTCCGCTAAATATCGTTTAAAGTCATTTGTATTGAACTAATCATACTTTTTATATTTTTATCGTTAAGTTCACATTATTTTACATCTAAAACACGTATTTACAATACATTTGGGTGAATACAAAAAATAGAAAAAAAATTTGGGAAAAAATTTGGTAAAAAATGGTGATAATTCCGCTAAATATCGTTTAAAGTCATTTGTATTGAACTAATCATACTTTTTATATTTTTATCGTTAAGTTCACATTATTTTACATCTAAAACACGTCTATACAATACATTTGGGTGAATATAAAAGGTCGTAAAAAAATTTTGAAATACAGGTGATGAATCCGCTAAATATCGTCTTAAGTCATTTCTATTAAACTAATCATACTTTTTATATTTTTAACGTTAAGTTCACATTATTTTACATCTAAAACACGTATTTACAATACATTTGGGTGAATACAAAAAATAGAAAAAAAATTTGGGAAAAAATTGGGTAAAAAATGGTGATAATTCCGCTAAATATCGTTTAAAGTCATTTGTATTGAACTAATCATACTTTTTATATTTTTATCGTTAAGTTCACATTATTTTACATCTAAAACACGTCTTTACAATACATTTGGGTGAATATAAAAGGTCGTAAAAAAATTTTGAAATACAGGTGATGAATCCGCTAAATATCGTCTTAAGTCATTTCTATTAAACTAATCATACTTTTTATATTTTTAACGTTAAGTTCACATTATTTTACATCTAAATCACGTGTTTACAATACATTTGGGTGAATACAAAAAATAGAAAAAAAATTTGGTAAAAAATGGTGATAATTCCGCTAAATATCGTTTAAAGTCATTTGTATTGAACTAATCATAATTTTTATATTTTTATCGTTAAGTTCACATTATTTTACATCTAAAACACGTCTTTACAATACATTTGGGTGAATACAAATGGTCGTAAAAAAATTTTGAAATACAGGTGATGAATCCGCTAAATATCGTCTTAAGTCATTTCTATTAAACTAATCATACTTTTTATATTTTTAACGTTAAGTTCACATTATTTTACATCTAAAACACGTGTTTACAATACATTTGGGTGAATACAAAAAATAGAAAAAAAATTTGGTAAAAAATGGTGATAATTCCGCTAAATATCGTTTAAAGTCATTTGTATTGAACTAATCATACTTTTTATATTTTTATCGTTAAGTTCACATTATTTTACATCTAAAACACGTATTTACAATACATTTGGGTGAATACAAAAAATAGAAAAAAAATTTGGGAAAAAATTTGGTAAAAAATGGTGATAATTCCGCTAAATATCGTTTAAAGTCATTTGTATTGAACTAATCATACTTTTTATATTTTTATCGTTAAGTTCACATTATTTTACATCTAAAACACGTCTATACAATACATTTGGGTGAATATAAAAGGTCGTAAAAAAATTTTGAAATACAGGTGATGAATCCGCTAAATATCGTCTTAAAACATTTCTATTAAACTAATCATACTTTTTATATTTTTATCGTTAAGTTCACATTATTTTACATCTAAAACACGTATTTACAATACATTTGGGTTAATACAAAAAATAGATAAAAAATTTGGGAAAAAATTTGGTAAAAAATGGTGATAATTCCGCTAAATATCGTTTAAAGTTATTTGTATTGAACTAATCATACTTTTTATATTTTTATCGTTAAGTTCACATTATTTTACATCTAAAACACGTCTTTACAATACATTTGGGTGAATACAAAAAATAGAAAAAAAATTTGGGAAAAAATTGGGTAAAAAATGGTGATAATTCCGCTAAATATCGTTTAAAGTGATTTGTATTGAACTAATCATACTTTTTATATTTTTATCGTTAGGTTCACATTATTTTACATCTAAAACACGTCTTTACAATACATTTGGGTGAATATAAAAGGTCGTAAAAAAATTTTGAAATACAGGTGATGAATCCGCTAAATATCGTCTTAAGTCATTTCTATTAAACTAATCATACTTTTTATATTTTTAACGTTAAGTTCACATTATTTTACATCTAAAACACGTATTTACAATACATTTGGGTGAATACAAAAAATAGAAAAAAAATTTGGGAAAAAATTGGGTAAAAAATGGTGATAATTCCGCTAAATATCGTTTAAAGTCATTTGTATTGAACTAATCATACTTTTTATATTTTTATCGTTAAGTTCACATTATTTTACATCTAAAACACGTCTTTACAATACATTTGGGTGAATATAAAAGGTCGTAAAAAAATTTTGAAATACAGGTGATGAATCCGCTAAATATCGTCTTAAGTCATTTCTATTAAACTAATCATACTTTTTATATTTTTAACGTTAAGTTCACATTATTTTACATCTAAATCACGTGTTTACAATACATTTGGGTGAATACAAAAAATAGAAAAAAAATTTGGTAAAAAATGGTGATAATTCCGCTAAATATCGTTTAAAGTCATTTGTATTGAACTAATCATAATTTTTATATTTTTATCGTTAAGTTCACATTATTTTACATCTAAAACACGTCTTTACAATACATTTGGGTGAATACAAATAGTCGTAAAAAAATTTTGAAATACAGGTGATGAATCCGCTAAATATCGTCTTAAGTCATTTCTATTAAACTAATCATACTTTTTATATTTTTAACGTTAAGTTCACATTATTTTACATCTAAAACACGTGTTTACAATACATTTGGGTGAATACAAAAAATAGAAAAAAAATTTGGTAAAAAATGGTGATAATTCCGCTAAATATCGTTTAAAGTCATTTGTATTGAACTAATCATACTTTTTATATTTTTATCGTTAAGTTCACATTATTTTACATCTAAAACACGTATTTACAATACATTTGGGTGAATACAAAAAATAGAAAAAAAATTTGGGAAAAAATTTGGTAAAAAATGGTGATAATTCCGCTAAATATCGTTTAAAGTCATTTGTATTGAACTAATCATACTTTTTATATTTTTATCGTTAAGTTCACATTATTTTACATCTAAAACACGTCTATACAATACATTTGGGTGAATATAAAAGGTCGTAAAAAAATTTTGAAATACAGGTGATGAATCCGCTAAATATCGTCTTAAAACATTTCTATTAAACTAATCATACTTTTTATATTTTTATCGTTAAGTTCACATTATTTTACATCTAAAACACGTATTTACAATACATTTGGGTTAATACAAAAAATAGATAAAAAATTTGGGAAAAAATTTGGTAAAAAATGGTGATAATTCCGCTAAATATCGTTTAAAGTCATTTGTATTGAACTAATCATACTTTTTATATTTTTATCGTTAAGTTCACATTATTTTACATCTAAAACACGTCTTTACAATACATTTGGGTGAATACAAAAAATAGAAAAAAAATTTGGGAAAAAATTGGGTAAAAAATGGTGATAATTCCGCTAAATATCGTTTAAAGTCATTTGTATTGAACTAATCATACTTTTTATATTTTTATCGTTACGTTCACATTATTTTACATCTAAAACACGTCTTTACAATACATTTGGGTGAATATAAAAGGTCGTAAAAAAATTTTGAAATACAGGTGATGAATCCGCTAAATATCGTCTTAAGTCATTTCTATTAAACTAATCATACTTTTTATATTTTTAACGTTAAGTTCACATTATTTTACATCTAAAACACGTATTTACAATACATTTGGGTGAATACAAAAAATAGAAAAAAAATTTGGGAAAAAATTGGGTAAAAAATGGTGATAATTCCGCTAAATATCGTTTAAAGTCATTTGTATTGAACTAATCATACTTTTTATATTTTTATCGTTAGGTTCACATTATTTTACATCTAAAACACGTCTTTACAATACATTTGGGTGAATATAAAAGGTCGTAAAAAAATTTTGAAATACAGGTGATGAATCCGCTAAATATCGTCTTAAGTCATTTCTATTAAACTAATCATACTTTTTATATTTTTAACGTTAAGTTCACATTATTTTACATCTAAAACACGTATTTACAATACATTTGGGTGAATACAAAAAATAGAAAAAAAATTTGGGAAAAAATTGGGTAAAAAATGGTGATAATTCCGCTAAATATCGTTTAAAGTCATTTGTATTGAACTAATCATACTTTTTATATTTTTATCGTTAAGTTCACATTATTTTACATCTAAAACACGTCTTTACAATACATTTGGGTGAATATAAAAGGTCGTAAAAAAATTTTGAAATACAGGTGATGAATCCGCTAAATATCGTCTTAAGTCATTTCTATTAAACTAATCATACTTTTTATATTTTTAACGTTAAGTTCACATTATTTTACATCTAAATCACGTGTTTACAATACATTTGGGTGAATACAAAAAATAGAAAAAAAATTTGGTAAAAAATGGTGATAATTCCGCTAAATATCGTTTAAAGTCATTTGTATTGAACTAATCATAATTTTTATATTTTTATCGTTAAGTTCACATTATTTTACATCTAAAACACGTCTTTACAATACATTTGGGTGAATACAAATGGTCGTAAAAAAATTTTGAAATACAGGTGATGAATCCGCTAAATATCGTCTTAAGTCATTTCTATTAAACTAATCATACTTTTTATATTTTTAACGTTAAGTTCACATTATTTACATCTAAAACACGTGTTTACAATACATTTGGGTGAATACAAAAAATAGAAAAAAAATTTGGTAAAAAATGGTGATAATTCCGCTAAATATCGTTTAAAGTCATTTGTATTGAACTAATCATACTTTTTATATTTTTATCGTTACGTTCACATTATTTTACATCTAAAACACGTCTTTACAATACATTTGGGTGAATATAAAAGGTCGTAAAAAAATTTTGAAATACAGGTGATGAATCCGCTAAATATCGTCTTAAGTCATTTCTATTAAACTAATCATACTTTTTATATTTTTAACGTTAAGTTCACATTATTTTACATCTAAAACACGTATTTACAATACATTTGGGTGAATACAAAAAATAGAAAAAAAATTTGGGAAAAAATTGGGTAAAAAATGGTGATAATTCCGCTAAATATCGTTTAAAGTCATTTGTATTGAACTAATCATACTTTTTATATTTTTATCGTTAGGTTCACATTATTTTACATCTAAAACACGTCTTTACAATACATTTGGGTGAATATAAAAGGTCGTAAAAAAATTTTGAAATACAGGTGATGAATCCGCTAAATATCGTCTTAAGTCATTTCTATTAAACTAATCATACTTTTTATATTTTTAACGTTAAGTTCACATTATTTTACATCTAAAACACGTATTTACAATACATTTGGGTGAATACAAAAAATAGATAAAAAATTTGGGAAAAAATTGGGTAAAAAATGGTGATAATTCCGCTAAATATCGTTTAAAGTCATTTGTATTGAACTAATCATACTTTTTATATTTTTATCGTTAAGTTCACATTATTTTACATCTAAAACACGTCTTTACAATACATTTGGGTGAATATAAAAGGTCGTAAAAAAATTTTGAAATACAGGTGATGAATCCGCTAAATATCGTCTTAAGTCATTTCTATTAAACTAATCATACTTTTTATATTTTTAACGTTAAGTTCACATTATTTTACATCTAAATCACGTGTTTACAATACATTTGGGTGAATACAAAAAATAGAAAAAAAATTTGGTAAAAAATGGTGATAATTCCGCTAAATATCGTTTAAAGTCATTTGTATTGAACTAATCATAATTTTTATATTTTTATCGTTAAGTTCACATTATTTTACATCTAAAACACGTCTTTACAATACATTTGGGTGAATACAAATGGTCGTAAAAAAATTTTGAAATACAGGTGATGAATCCGCTAAATATCGTCTTAAGTCATTTCTATTAAACTAATCATACTTTTTATATTTTTAACGTTAAGTTCACATTATTTACATCTAAAACACGTGTTTACAATACATTTGGGTGAATACAAAAAATAGAAAAAAAATTTGGTAAAAAATGGTGATAATTCCGCTAAATATCGTTTAAAGTCATTTGTATTGAACTAATCATACTTTTTATATTTTTATCGTTAAGTTCACATTATTTTACATCTAAAACACGTCTATACAATACATTTGGGTGAATATAAAAGGTCGTAAAAAAATTTTGAAATACAGGTGATGAATCCGCTAAATATCGTCTTAAGTCATTTCTATTAAACTAATCATACTTTTTATATTTTTAACGTTAAGTTCACATTATTTTACATCTAAAACACGTGTTTACAATACATTTGGGTGAATACAAAAAATAGAAAAAACATTTGGGAAAAAATTGGGTAAAAAATGGTGATAATTCCGCTAAATATCGTTTAAAGTCATTTGTATTGAACTAATCATACTTTTTATATTTTTATCGTTAAGTTCACATTATTTTACATCTAAAACACGTATTTACAATACATTTGGGTTAATACAAAAAATAGATAAAAAATTTGGGAAAAAATTTGGTAAAAAATGGTGATAATTCCGCTAAATATCGTTTAAAGTCATTTGTATTGAACTAATCATACTTTTTATATTTTTATCGTTAAGTTCACATTATTTTACATCTAAAACACGTCTTTACAATACATTTGGGTGAATACAAAAAATAGAAAAAAAATTTGGGAAAAAATTGGGTAAAAAATGGTGATAATTCCGCTAAATATCGTTTAAAGTCATTTGTATTGAACTAATCATACTTTTTATATTTTTATCGTTAGGTTCACATTATTTTACATCTAAAACACGTCTTTACAATACATTTGGGTGAATATAAAAGGTCGTAAAAAAATTTTGAAATACAGGTGATGAATCCGCTAAATATCGTCTTAAGTCATTTCTATTAAACTAATCATACTTTTTATATTTTTAACGTTAAGTTCACATTATTTTACATCTAAATCACGTGTTTACAATACATTTGGGTGAATACAAAAAATAGAAAAAAAATTTGGTAAAAAATGGTGATAATTCCGCTAAATATCGTTTAAAGTCATTTGTATTGAACTAATCATAATTTTTATATTTTTATCGTTAAGTTCACATTATTTTACATCTAAAACACGTCTTTACAATACATTTGGGTGAATACAAATGGTCGTAAAAAAATTTTGAAATACAGGTGATGAATCCGCTAAATATCGTCTTAAGTCATTTCTATTAAACTAATCATACTTTTTATATTTTTAACGTTAAGTTCACATTATTTACATCTAAAACACGTGTTTACAATACATTTGGGTGAATACAAAAAATAGAAAAAAAATTTGGTAAAAAATGGTGATAATTCCGCTAAATATCGTTTAAAGTCATTTGTATTGAACTAATCATACTTTTTATATTTTTATCGTTAGGTTCACATTATTTTACATCTAAAACACGTCTTTACAATACATTTGGGTGAATATAAAAGGTCGTAAAAAAATTTTGAAATACAGGTGATGAATCCGCTAAATATCGTCTTAAGTCATTTCTATTAAACTAATCATACTTTTTATATTTTTAACGTTAAGTTCACATTATTTTACATCTAAATCACGTGTTTACAATACATTTGGGTGAATACAAAAAATAGAAAAAAAATTTGGTAAAAAATGGTGATAATTCCGCTAAATATCGTTTAAAGTCATTTGTATTGAACTAATCATAATTTTTATATTTTTATCGTTAAGTTCACATTATTTTACATCTAAAACACGTCTTTACAATACATTTGGGTGAATACAAATGGTCGTAAAAAAATTTTGAAATACAGGTGATGAATCCGCTAAATATCGTCTTAAGTCATTTCTATTAAACTAATCATACTTTTTATATTTTTAACGTTAAGTTCACATTATTTACATCTAAAACACGTGTTTACAATACATTTGGGTGAATACAAAAAATAGAAAAAAAATTTGGTAAAAAATGGTGATAATTCCGCTAAATATCGTTTAAAGTCATTTGTATTGAACTAATCATACTTTTTATATTTTTATCGTTAAGTTCACATTATTTTACATCTAAAACACGTATTTACAATACATTTGGGTGAATACAAAAAATAGAAAAAAAATTTGGGAAAAAATTTGGTAAAAAATGGTGATAATTCCGCTAAATATCGTTTAAAGTCATTTGTATTGAACTAATCATACTTTTTATATTTTTATCGTTAAGTTCACATTATTTTACATCTAAAACACGTCTATACAATACATTTGGGTGAATATAAAAGGTCGTAAAAAAATTTTGAAATACAGGTGATGAATCCGCTAAATATCGTCTTAAGTCATTTCTATTAAACTAATCATACTTTTTATATTTTTATCGTTAAGTTCACATTATTTTACATCTAAAACACGTATTTACAATACATTTGGGTTAATACAAAAAATAGATAAAAAATTTGGGAAAAAATTTGGTAAAAAATGGTGATAATTCCGCTAAATATCGTTTAAAGTCATTTGTATTGAACTAATCATACTTTTTATATTTTTATCGTTAAGTTCACATTATTTTACATCTAAAACACGTCTTTACAATACATTTGGGTGAATACAAAAAATAGAAAAAAAATTTGGGAAAAAATTGGGTAAAAAATGGTGATAATTCCGCTAAATATCGTTTAAAGTCATTTGTATTGAACTAATCATACTTTTTATATTTTTATCGTTACGTTCACATTATTTTACATCTAAAACACGTCTTTACAATACATTTGGGTGAATATAAAAGGTCGTAAAAAAATTTTGAAATACAGGTGATGAATCCGCTAAATATCGTCTTAAGTCATTTCTATTAAACTAATCATACTTTTTATATTTTTAACGTTAAGTTCACATTATTTTACATCTAAAACACGTATTTACAATACATTTGGGTGAATACAAAAAATAGAAAAAAAATTTGGGAAAAAATTGGGTAAAAAATGGTGATAATTCCGCTAAATATCGTTTAAAGTCATTTGTATTGAACTAATCATACTTTTTATATTTTTATCGTTAGGTTCACATTATTTTACATCTAAAACACGTCTTTACAATACATTTGGGTGAATATAAAAGGTCGTAAAAAAATTTTGAAATACAGGTGATGAATCCGCTAAATATCGTCTTAAGTCATTTCTATTAAACTAATCATACTTTTTATATTTTTAACGTTAAGTTCACATTATTTTACATCTAAAACACGTATTTACAATACATTTGGGTGAATACAAAAAATAGAAAAAAAATTTGGGAAAAAATTGGGTAAAAAATGGTGATAATTCCGCTAAATATCGTTTAAAGTCATTTGTATTGAACTAATCATACTTTTTATATTTTTATCGTTAAGTTCACATTATTTTACATCTAAAACACGTCTTTACAATACATTTGGGTGAATATAAAAGGTCGTAAAAAAATTTTGAAATACAGGTGATGAATCCGCTAAATATCGTCTTAAGTCATTTCTATTAAACTAATCATACTTTTTATATTTTTAACGTTAAGTTCACATTATTTTACATCTAAATCACGTGTTTACAATACATTTGGGTGAATACAAAAAATAGAAAAAAAATTTGGTAAAAAATGGTGATAATTCCGCTAAATATCGTTTAAAGTCATTTGTATTGAACTAATCATAATTTTTATATTTTTATCGTTAAGTTCACATTATTTTACATCTGAAACACGTCTTTACAATACATTTGGGTGAATACAAATGGTCGTAAAAAAATTTTGAAATACAGGTGATGAATCCGCTAAATATCGTCTTAAGTCATTTCTATTAAACTAATCATACTTTTTATATTTTTAACGTTAAGTTCACATTATTTACATCTAAAACACGTGTTTACAATACATTTGGGTGAATACAAAAAATAGAAAAAAAATTTGGTAAAAAATGGTGATAATTCCGCTAAATATCGTTTAAAGTCATTTGTATTGAACTAATCATACTTTTTATATTTTTATCGTTAAGTTCACATTATTTTACATCTAAAACACGTCTATACAATACATTTGGGTGAATATAAAAGGTCGTAAAAAAATTTTGAAATACAGGTGATGAATCCGCTAAATATCGTCTTAAGTCATTTCTATTAAACTAATCATACTTTTTATATTTTTAACGTTAAGTTCACATTATTTTACATCTAAAACACGTGTTTACAATACATTTGGGTGAATACAAAAAATAGAAAAAACATTTGGGAAAAAATTGGGTAAAAAATGGTGATAATTCCGCTAAATATCGTTTAAAGTCATTTGTATTGAACTAATCATACTTTTTAAATTTTTATCGTTAAGTTCACATTATTTTACATCTAAAACACGTCTTTACAATACATTTGGGTGAATACAAAAAATAGAAAAAACATTTGGGAAAAAATTGGGTAAAAAATGGTGATAATTCCGCTAAATATCGTTTAAAGTCATTTGTATTAAACTAATCATACTTTTTATATTTTTAACGTTAAGTTCACATTATTTTACATCTAAAACACGTGTTTACAATACATTTGGGTGAATACAAAAAATAGAAAAAAAATTTGGTAAAAAATGGTGATAATTCCGCTAAATATCGTTTAAAGTCATTTGTATTGAACTAATCATACTTTTTATATTTTTATCGTTAAGTTCACATTATTTTACATCTAAAACACGTCTATACAATACATTTGGGTGAATATAAAAGGTCGTAAAAAAATTTTGAAATACAGGTGATGAATCCGCTAAATATCGTCTTAAGTCATTTCTATTAAACTAATCATACTTTTTATATTTTTAACGTTAAGTTCACATTATTTTACATCTAAAACACGTGTTTACAATACATTTGGGTGAATACAAAAAATAGAAAAAACATTTGGGAAAAAATTGGGTAAAAAATGGTGATAATTCCGCTAAATATCGTTTAAAGTCATTTGTATTGAACTAATCATACTTTTTATATTTTTATCGTTAAGTTCACATTATTTTACATCTAAAACACGTATTTACAATACATTTGGGTTAATACAAAAAATAGATAAAAAATTTGGGAAAAAATTTGGTAAAAAATGGTGATAATTCCGCTAAATATCGTTTAAAGTCATTTGTATTGAACTAATCATACTTTTTATATTTTTATCGTTAAGTTCACATTATTTTACATCTAAAACAGGTCTTTACAATACATTTGGGTGAATACAAAAAATAGAAAAAAAATTTGGGAAAAAATTGGGTAAAAAATGGTGATAATTCCGCTAAATATCGTTTAAAGTCATTTGTATTGAACTAATCATACTTTTTATATTTTTATCGTTAGGTTCACATTATTTTACATCTAAAACACGTCTTTACAATACATTTGGGTGAATATAAAAGGTCGTAAAAAAATTTTGAAATACAGGTGATGAATCCGCTAAATATCGTCTTAAGTCATTTCTATTAAACTAATCATACTTTTTATATTTTTAACGTTAAGTTCACATTATTTTACATCTAAATCACGTGTTTACAATACATTTGGGTGAATACAAAAAATAGAAAAAAAATTTGGTAAAAAATGGTGATAATTCCGCTAAATATCGTTTAAAGTCATTTGTATTGAACTAATCATAATTTTTATATTTTTATCGTTAAGTTCACATTATTTTACATCTAAAACACGTCTTTACAATACATTTGGGTGAATACAAATGGTCGTAAAAAAATTTTGAAATACAGGTGATGAATCCGCTAAATATCGTCTTAAGTCATTTCTATTAAACTAATCATACTTTTTATATTTTTAACGTTAAGTTCACATTATTTACATCTAAAACACGTGTTTACAATACATTTGGGTGAATACAAAAAATAGAAAAAAAATTTGGTAAAAAATGGTGATAATTCCGCTAAATATCGTTTAAAGTCATTTGTATTGAACTAATCATACTTTTTATATTTTTATCGTTAAGTTCACATTATTTTACATCTAAAACACGTATTTACAATACATTTGGGTGAATACAAAAAATAGAAAAAAAATTTGGGAAAAAATTTGGTAAAAAATGGTGATAATTCCGCTAAATATCGTTTAAAGTCATTTGTATTGAACTAATCATACTTTTTATATTTTTATCGTTAAGTTCACATTATTTTACATCTAAAACACGTCTATACAATACATTTGGGTGAATATAAAAGGTCGTAAAAAAATTTTGAAATACAGGTGATGAATCCGCTAAATATCGTCTTAAGTCATTTCTATTAAACTAATCATACTTTTTATATTTTTAACGTTAAGTTCACAGTATTTTACATCTAAAACACGTGTTTACAATACATTTGGGTGAATACAAAAAATAGAAAAAACATTTGGGAAAAAATTGGGTAAAAAATGGTGATAATTCCGCTAAATATCGTTTAAAGTCATTTGTATTGAACTAATCATACTTTTTATATTTTTATCGTTAAGTTCACATTATTTTACATCTAAAACACGTATTTACAATACATTTGGGTTAATACAAAAAATAGATAAAAAATTTGGGAAAAATGGTGATAATTCCGCTAAATATCGTTTAAAGTGATTTGTATTGAACTAATCATACTTTTTATATTTTTATCGTTAAGTTCACATTATTTTACATCTAAAACACGTCTATACAATACATTTGGGTGAATATAAAAGGTCGTAAAAAAATTTTGAAATACAGGTGATGAATCCGCTAAATATCGTCTTAAGTCATTTCTATTAAACTAATCATACTTTTTATATTTTTAACGTTAAGTTCACATTATTTTGCATCTAAAACACGTGTTTACAATACATTTGGGTGAATACAAAAAATAGAAAAAACATTTGGGAAAAAATTGGGTAAAAAATGGTGATAATTCCGCTAAATATCGTTTAAAGTCATTTGTATTGAACTAATCATACTTTTTATATTTTTATCGTTAAGTTCACATTATTTTACATCTAAAACACGTATTTACAATACATTTGGGTTAATACAAAAAATAGATAAAAAATTTGGGAAAAAATTTGGTAAAAAATGGTGATAATTCCGCTAAATATCGTTTAAAGTCATTTGTATTGACCTAATCATACTTTTTATATTTTTATCGTTAAGTTCACATTATTTTACATCTAAAACACGTCTTTACAATACATTTGGGTGAATACAAAAAATAGAAAAAAAATTTGGGAAAAAATTGGGTAAAAAATGGTGATAATTCCGCTAAATATCGTTTAAAGTCATTTGTATTGAACTAATCATACTTTTTATATTTTTATCGTTAAGTTCACATTATTTTACATCTAAAACACGTCTTTACAATACATTTGGGTGAATATAAAAGGTCGTAAAAAAATTTTGAAATACAGGTGATGAATCCGCTAAATATCGTCTTAAGTCATTTCTATTAAACTAATCATACTTTTTATATTTTTAACGTTAAGTTCACATTATTTTACATCTAAAACACGTATTTACAATACATTTGGGTGAATACAAAAAATAGAAAAAAAATTTGGGAAAAAATTGGGTAAAAAATGGTGATAATTCCGCTAAATATCGTTTAAAGTCATTTGTATTGAACTAATCATACTTTTTATATTTTTATCGTTAAGTTCACATTGTTTTACATCTAAAACTCGTCTTTACAATACATTTGGGTGAATATAAAAGGTCGTAAAAAAATTTTGAAATACAGGTGATGAATCCGCTAAATATCGTCTTAAGTCATTTCTATTAAACTAATCATACTTTTTATATTTTTAACGTTAAGTTCACATTATTTTACATCTAAATCACGTGTTAACAATACATTTGGGTGAATACAAAAAATAGAAAAAAAATTTGGTAAAAAATGGTGATAATTCCGCTAAATATCGTTTAAAGTCATTTGTATTGAACTAATCATACTTTTTATATTTTTATCGTTAAGTTCACATTATTTTACATCTAAAACACGTATTTACAATACATTTGGGTGAATACAAAAAATAGAAAAAAAATTTGGGAAAAAATTTGGTAAAAAATGGTGATAATTCCGCTAAATATCGTTTAAAGTCATTTGTATTGAACTAATCATACTTTTTATATTTTTATCGTTAAGTTCACATTATTTTACATCTAAAACACGTATTTACAATACATTTGGGTTAATACAAAAAATAGATAAAAAATTTGGGAAAAATGGTGATAATTCCGCTAAATATCGTTTAAAGTGATTTGTATTGAACTAATCATACTTTTTATATTTTTATCGTTAAGTTCACATTATTTTACATCTAAAACACGTATTTACAATACATTTGGGTGAATACAAAAAATAGAAAAAAAATTTGGGAAAAAATTTGGTAAAAAATGGTGATAATTCCGCTAAATATCGTTTAAAGTCATTTGTATTGAACTAATCATACTTTTTATATTTTTATCGTTAAGTTCACATTATTTTACATCTAAAACACGTCTATACAATACATTTGGGTGAATATAAAAGGTCGTAAAAAAATTTTGAAATACAGGTGATGAATCCGCTAAATATCGTCTTAAGTCATTTCTATTAAACTAATCATACTTTTTATATTTTTAACGTTAAGTTCACATTATTTTACATCTAAAACACGTGTTTACAATACATTTGGGTGAATACAAAAAATAGAAAAAACATTTGGGAAAAAATTGGGTAAAAAATGGTGATAATTCCGCTAAATATCGTTTAAAGTCATTTGTATTGAACTAATCATACTTTTTATATTTTTATCGTTAAGTTCACATTATTTTACATCTAAAACACGTATTTACAATACATTTGGGTTAATACAAAAAATAGATAAAAAATTTGGGAAAAAATTTGGTAAAAAATGGTGATAATTCCGCTAAATATCGTTTAAAGTCATTTGTATTGAACTAATCATACTTTTTATATTTTTATCGTTAAGTTCACATTATTTTACATCTAAAACACGTCTTTACAATACATTTGGGTGAATACAAAAAATAGAAAAAAAATTTGGGAAAAAATTGGGTAAAAAATGGTGATAATTCCGCTAAATATCGTTTAAAGTCATTTGTATTGAACTAATCATACTTTTTATATTTTTATCGTTAAGTTCACATTATTTTACATCTAAAACACGTCTTTACAATACATTTGGGTGAATATAAAAGGTCGTAAAAAAATTTTGAAATACAGGTGATGAATCCGCTAAATATCGTCTTAAGTCATTTCTATTAAACTAATCATACTTTTTATATTTTTAACGTTAAGTTCACATTATTTTACATCTAAATCACGTGTTTACAATACATTTGGGTGAATACAAAAAATAGAAAAAAAATTTGGTAAAAAATGGTGATAATTCCGCTAAATATCGTTTAAAGTCATTTGTATTGAACTAATCATACTTTTTATATTTTTATCGTTAAGTTCACATTATTTTACATCTAAAACACGTATTTACAATACATTTGGGTGAATACAAAAAATAGAAAAAAAATTTGGGAAAAAATTTGGTAAAAAATGGTGATAATTCCGCTAAATATCGTTTAAAGTCATTTGTATTGAACTAATCATACTTTTTATATTTTTATCGTTAAGTTCACATTATTTTACATCTAAAACACGTCTATACAATACATTTGGGTGAATATAAAAGGTCGTAAAAAAATTTTGAAATACAGGTGATGAATCCGCTAAATATCGTCTTAAGTCATTTCTATTAAACTAATCATACTTTTTATATTTTTAACGTTAAGTTCACATTATTTTACATCTAAAACACGTGTTTACAATACATTTGGGTGAATACAAAAAATAGAAAAAACATTTGGGAAAAAATTGGGTAAAAAATGGTGATAATTCCGCTAAATATCGTTTAAAGTCATTTGTATTGAACTAATCATACTTTTTATATTTTTATCGTTAAGTTCACATTATTTTACATCTAAAACACGTATTTACAATACATTTGGGTTAATACAAAAAATAGATAAAAAATTTGGGAAAAAATTTGGTAAAAAATGGTGATAATTCCGCTAAATATCGTTTAAAGTCATTTGTATTGAACTAATCATACTTTTTATATTTTTATCGTTAAGTTCACATTATTTTACATCTAAAACACGTCTTTACAATACATTTGGGTGAATACAAAAAATAGAAAAAAAATTTGGGAAAAAATTGGGTAAAAAATGGTGATAATTCCGCTAAATATCGTTTAAAGTCATTTGTATTGAACTAATCATACTTTTTATATTTTTATCGTTAAGTTCACATTATTTTACATCTAAAACACGTCTTTACAATACATTTGGGTGAATATAAAAGGTCGTAAAAAAATTTTGAAATACAGGTGATGAATCCGCTAAATATCGTCTTAAGTCATTTCTATTAAACTAATCATACTTTTTATATTTTTAACGTTAAGTTCACATTATTTTACATCTAAATCACGTGTTTACAATACATTTGGGTGAATACAAAAAATAGAAAAAAAATTTGGTAAAAAATGGTGATAATTCCGCTAAATATCGTTTAAAGTCATTTGTATTGAACTATTCATAATTTTTATATTTTTATCGTTAAGTTCACATTATTTTACATCTAAAACACGTCTTTACAATACATTTGGGTGAATACAAATGGTCGTAAAAAAATTTTGAAATACAGGTGATGAATCCGCTAAATATCGTCTTAAGTCATTTCTATTAAACTAATCATACTTTTTATATTTTTAACGTTAAGTTCACATTATTTTACATCTTAAACACGTGTTTACAATACATTTGGGTGAATACAAAAAATAGAAAAAAAATTTGGTAAAAAATGGTGATAATTCCGCTAAATATCGTTTAAAGTCATTTGTATTGAACTAATCATACTTTTTATATTTTTATCGTTAAGTTCACATTATTTTACATCTAAAACACGTATTTACAATACATTTGGGTGAATACAAAAAATAGAAAAAAAATTTGGGAAAAAATTTGGTAAAAAATGGTGATAATTCCGCTAAATATCGTTTAAAGTCATTTGTATTGAACTAATCATACTTTTTATATTTTTATCGTTAAGTTCACATTATTTTACATCTAAAACACGTCTTTACAATACATTTGGGTGAATACAAAAAATAGAAAAAAAATTTGGGAAAAAATTGGGTAAAAAATGGTGATAATTCCGCTAAATATCGTTTAAAGTCATTTGTATTGAACTAATCATACTTTTTATATTTTTATCGTTAAGTTCACATTATTTTACATCTAAAACACGTCTTTACAATACATTTGGGTGAATATAAAAGGTCGTAAAAAAATTTTGAAATACAGGTGATGAATCCGCTAAATATCGTCTTAAGTCATTTCTATTAAACTAATCATACTTTTTATATTTTTAACGTTAAGTTCACATTATTTTACATCTAAAACACGTATTTACAATACATTTGGGTGAATACAAAAAATAGAAAAAAAATTTGGGAAAAAATTGGGTAAAAAATGGTGATAATTCCGCTAAATATCGTTTAAAGTCATTTGTATTGAACTAATCATACTTTTTATATTTTTATCGTTAAGTTCACATTGTTTTACATCTAAAACTCGTCTTTACAATACATTTGGGTGAATATAAAAGGTCGTAAAAAAATTTTGAAATACAGGTGATGAATCCGCTAAATATCGTCTTAAGTCATTTCTATTAAACTAATCATACTTTTTATATTTTTAACGTTAAGTTCACATTATTTTACATCTAAATCACGTGTTAACAATACATTTGGGTGAATACAAAAAATAGAAAAAAAATTTGGTAAAAAATGGTGATAATTCCGCTAAATATCGTTTAAAGTCATTTGTATTGAACTAATCATACTTTTTATATTTTTATCGTTAAGTTCACATTATTTTACATCTAAAACACGTCTTTACAATACATTTGGGTGAATATAAAAGGTCGTAAAAAAATTTTGAAATACAGGTGATGAATCCGCTAAATATCGTCTTAAGTCATTTCTATTAAACTAATCATACTTTTTATATTTTTAACGTTAAGTTCACATTATTTTACATCTAAATCACGTGTTTACAATACATTTGGGTGAATACAAAAAATAGAAAAAAAATTTGGTAAAAAATGGTGATAATTCCGCTAAATATCGTTTAAAGTCATTTGTATTGAACTAATCATACTTTTTATATTTTTATCGTTAAGTTCACATTATTTTACATCTAAAACACGTCTATACAATACATTTGGGTGAATATAAAAGGTCGTAAAAAAATTTTGAAATACAGGTGATGAATCCGCTAAATATCGTCTTAAGTCATTTGTATTGAACTAATCATACTTTTTATATTTTTATCGTTAAGTTCACATTATTTTACATCTAAAACACGTATTTACAATACATTTGGGTTAATACAAAAAATAGATAAAAAATTTGGGAAAAATGGTGATAATTCCGCTAAATATCGTTTAAAGTGATTTGTATTGAACTAATCATACTTTTTATATTTTTATCGTTAAGTTCACATTATTTTACATCTAAAACACGTATTTACAATACATTTGGGTGAATACAAAAAATAGAAAAAAAATTTGGGAAAAAATTTGGTAAAAAATGGTGATAATTCCGCTAAATATCGTTTAAAGTCATTTGTATTGAACTAATCATACTTTTTATATTTTTATCGTTAAGTTCACATTATTTTACATCTAAAACACGTCTATACAATACATTTGGGTGAATATAAAAGGTCGTAAAAAAATTTTGAAATACAGGTGATGAATCCGCTAAATATCGTCTTAAGTCATTTCTATTAAACTAATCATACTTTTTATATTTTTAACGTTAAGTTCACATTATTTTACATCTAAAACACGTGTTTACAATACATTTGGGTGAATACAAAAAATAGAAAAAACATTTGGGAAAAAATTGGGTAAAAAATGGTGATAATTCCGCTAAATATCGTTTAAAGTCATTTGTATTGAACTAATCATACTTTTTATATTTTTATCGTTAAGTTCACATTATTTTACATCTAAAACACGTATTTACAATACATTTGGGTTAATACAAAAAATAGATAAAAAATTTGGGAAAAAATTTGGTAAAAAATGGTGATAATTCCGCTAAATATCGTTTAAAGTCATTTGTATTGAACTAATCATACTTTTTATATTTTTATCGTTAAGTTCACATTATTTTACATCTAAAACACGTCTTTACAATACATTTGGGTGAATACAAAAAATAGAAAAAAAATTTGGGAAAAAATTGGGTAAAAAATGGTGATAATTCCGCTAAATATCGTTTAAAGTCATTTGTATTGAACTAATCATACTTTTTATATTTTTATCGTTAAGTTCACATTATTTTACATCTAAAACACGTCTTTACAATACATTTGGGTGAATATAAAAGGTCGTAAAAAAATTTTGAAATACAGGTGATGAATCCGCTAAATATCGTCTTAAGTCATTTCTATTAAACTAATCATACTTTTTATATTTTTAACGTTAAGTTCACATTATTTTACATCTAAATCACGTGTTTACAATACATTTGGGTGAATACAAAAAATAGAAAAAAAATTTGGTAAAAAATGGTGATAATTCCGCTAAATATCGTTTAAAGTCATTTGTATTGAACTAATCATACTTTTTATATTTTTATCGTTAAGTTCACATTATTTTACATCTAAAACACGTCTATACAATACATTTGGGTGAATATAAAAGGTCGTAAAAAAATTTTGAAATACAGGTGATGAATCCGCTAAATATCGTCTTAAGTCATTTGTATTGAACTAATCATACTTTTTATATTTTTATCGTTAAGTTCACATTATTTTACATCTAAAACACGTATTTACAATACATTTGGGTTAATACAAAAAATAGATAAAAAATTTGGGAAAAATGGTGATAATTCCGCTAAATATCGTTTAAAGTGATTTGTATTGAACTAATCATACTTTTTATATTTTTATCGTTAAGTTCACATTATTTTACATCTAAAACACGTATTTACAATACATTTGGGTGAATACAAAAAATAGAAAAAAAATTTGGGAAAAAATTTGGTAAAAAATGGTGATAATTCCGCTAAATATCGTTTAAAGTCATTTGTATTGAACTAATCATACTTTTTATATTTTTATCGTTAAGTTCACATTATTTTACATCTAAAACACGTCTATACAATACATTTGGGTGAATATAAAAGGTCGTAAAAAAATTTTGAAATACAGGTGATGAATCCGCTAAATATCGTCTTAAGTCATTTCTATTAAACTAATCATACTTTTTATATTTTTAACGTTAAGTTCACATTATTTTACATCTAAAACACGTGTTTACAATACATTTGGGTGAATACAAAAAATAGAAAAAACATTTGGGAAAAAATTGGGTAAAAAATGGTGATAATTCCGCTAAATATCGTTTAAAGTCATTTGTATTGAACTAATCATACTTTTTATATTTTTATCGTTAAGTTCACATTATTTTACATCTAAAACACGTATTTACAATACATTTGGGTTAATACAAAAAATAGATAAAAAATTTGGGAAAAAATTTGGTAAAAAATGGTGATAATTCCGCTAAATATCGTTTAAAGTCATTTGTATTGAACTAATCATACTTTTTATATTTTTATCGTTAAGTTCACATTATTTTACATCTAAAACACGTCTTTACAATACATTTGGGTGAATACAAAAAATAGAAAAAAAATTTGGGAAAAAATTGGGTAAAAAATGGTGATAATTCCGCTAAATATCGTTTAAAGTCATTTGTATTGAACTAATCATACTTTTTATATTTTTATCGTTAAGTTCACATTATTTTACATCTAAAACACGTCTTTACAATACATTTGGGTGAATATAAAAGGTCGTAAAAAAATTTTGAAATACAGGTGATGAATCCGCTAAATATCGTCTTAAGTCATTTCTATTAAACTAATCATACTTTTTATATTTTTAACGTTAAGTTCACATTATTTTACATCTAAAACACGTATTTACAATACATTTGGGTGAATACAAAAAATAGAAAAAAAATTTGGGAAAAAATTGGGTAAAAAATGGTGATAATTCCGCTAAATATCGTTTAAAGTCATTTGTATTGAACTAATCATACTTTTTATATTTTTATCGTTAAGTTCACATTGTTTTACATCTAAAACTCGTCTTTACAATACATTTGGGTGAATATAAAAGGTCGTAAAAAAATTTTGAAATACAGGTGATGAATCCGCTAAATATCGTCTTAAGTCATTTCTATTAAACTAATCATACTTTTTATATTTTTAACGTTAAGTTCACAT
Organism: Diuraphis noxia; assembly: GCF_037042655.1. Lineage (NCBI taxonomy): Eukaryota > Metazoa > Arthropoda > Insecta > Hemiptera > Aphididae > Diuraphis > Diuraphis noxia. The sequence continues at coordinate 105,223 of NW_028301715.1, read as the reverse complement.
TATTTTACATCTAAATCACGTGTTAACAATACATTTGGGTGAATACAAAAAATAGAAAAAAAATTTGGTAAAAAATGGTGATAATTCCGCTAAATATCGTTTAAAGTCATTTGTATTGAACTAATCATACTTTTTATATTTTTATCGTTAAGTTCACATTATTTTACATCTAAAACACGTCTTTACAATACATTTGGGTGAATATAAAAGGTCGTAAAAAAATTTTGAAATACAGGTGATGAATCCGCTAAATATCGTCTTAAGTCATTTCTATTAAACTAATCATACTTTTTATATTTTTAACGTTAAGTTCACATTATTTTACATCTAAATCACGTGTTTACAATACATTTGGGTGAATACAAAAAATAGAAAAAAAATTTGGTAAAAAATGGTGATAATTCCGCTAAATATCGTTTAAAGTCATTTGTATTGAACTAATCATACTTTTTATATTTTTATCGTTAAGTTCACATTATTTTACATCTAAAACACGTCTATACAATACATTTGGGTGAATATAAAAGGTCGTAAAAAAATTTTGAAATACAGGTGATGAATCCGCTAAATATCGTCTTAAGTCATTTGTATTGAACTAATCATACTTTTTATATTTTTATCGTTAAGTTCACATTATTTTACATCTAAAACACGTATTTACAATACATTTGGGTTAATACAAAAAATAGATAAAAAATTTGGGAAAAATGGTGATAATTCCGCTAAATATCGTTTAAAGTGATTTGTATTGAACTAATCATACTTTTTATATTTTTATCGTTAAGTTCACATTATTTTACATCTAAAACACGTATTTACAATACATTTGGGTGAATACAAAAAATAGAAAAAAAATTTGGGAAAAAATTTGGTAAAAAATGGTGATAATTCCGCTAAATATCGTTTAAAGTCATTTGTATTGAACTAATCATACTTTTTATATTTTTATCGTTAAGTTCACATTATTTTACATCTAAAACACGTCTATACAATACATTTGGGTGAATATAAAAGGTCGTAAAAAAATTTTGAAATACAGGTGATGAATCCGCTAAATATCGTCTTAAGTCATTTCTATTAAACTAATCATACTTTTTATATTTTTAACGTTAAGTTCACATTATTTTACATCTAAAACACGTGTTTACAATACATTTGGGTGAATACAAAAAATAGAAAAAACATTTGGGAAAAAATTGGGTAAAAAATGGTGATAATTCCGCTAAATATCGTTTAAAGTCATTTGTATTGAACTAATCATACTTTTTATATTTTTATCGTTAAGTTCACATTATTTTACATCTAAAACACGTATTTACAATACATTTGGGTTAATACAAAAAATAGATAAAAAATTTGGGAAAAAATTTGGTAAAAAATGGTGATAATTCCGCTAAATATCGTTTAAAGTCATTTGTATTGAACTAATCATACTTTTTATATTTTTATCGTTAAGTTCACATTATTTTACATCTAAAACACGTCTTTACAATACATTTGGGTGAATACAAAAAATAGAAAAAAAATTTGGGAAAAAATTGGGTAAAAAATGGTGATAATTCCGCTAAATATCGTTTAAAGTCATTTGTATTGAACTAATCATACTTTTTATATTTTTATCGTTAAGTTCACATTATTTTACATCTAAAACACGTCTTTACAATACATTTGGGTGAATATAAAAGGTCGTAAAAAAATTTTGAAATACAGGTGATGAATCCGCTAAATATCGTCTTAAGTCATTTCTATTAAACTAATCATACTTTTTATATTTTTAACGTTAAGTTCACATTATTTTACATCTAAATCACGTGTTTACAATACATTTGGGTGAATACAAAAAATAGAAAAAAAATTTGGTAAAAAATGGTGATAATTCCGCTAAATATCGTTTAAAGTCATTTGTATTGAACTAATCATAATTTTTATATTTTTATCGTTAAGTTCACATTATTTTACATCTAAACACGTCTTTACAATACATTTGGGTGAATACAAATGGTCGTAAAAAAATTTTGAAATACAGGTGATGAATCCGCTAAATATCGTCTTAAGTCATTTCTATTAAACTAATCATACTTTTTATATTTTTAACGTTAAGTTCACATTATTTTACATCTTAAACACGTGTTTACAATACATTTGGGTGAATACAAAAAATAGAAAAAAAATTTGGTAAAAAATGGTGATAATTCCGCTAAATATCGTTTAAAGTCATTTGTATTGAACTAATCATACTTTTTATATTTTTATCGTTAAGTTCACATTATTTTACATCTAAAACACGTATTTACAATACATTTGGGTGAATACAAAAAATAGAAAAAAAATTTGGGAAAAAATTTGGTAAAAAATGGTGATAATTCCGCTAAATATCGTTTAAAGTCATTTGTATTGAACTAATCATACTTTTTATATTTTTATCGTTAAGTTCACATTATTTTACATCTAAAACACGTCTTTACAATACATTTGGGTGAATACAAAAAATAGAAAAAAAATTTGGGAAAAAATTGGGTAAAAAATGGTGATAATTCCGCTAAATATCGTTTAAAGTCATTTGTATTGAACTAATCATACTTTTTATATTTTTATCGTTAAGTTCACATTATTTTACATCTAAAACACGTCTTTACAATACATTTGGGTGAATATAAAAGGTCGTAAAAAAATTTTGAAATACAGGTAATGAATCCGCTAAATATCGTCTTAAGTCATTTCTATTAAACTAATCATACTTTTTATATTTTTAACGTTAAGTTCACATTATTTTACATCTAAAACACGTATTTACAATACATTTGGGTGAATACAAAAAATAGAAAAAAAATTTGGGAAAAAATTGGGTAAAAAATGGTGATAATTCCGCTAAATATCGTTTAAAGTCATTTGTATTGAACTAATCATACTTTTTATATTTTTATCGTTAAGTTCACATTGTTTTACATCTAAAACTCGTCTTTACAATACATTTGGGTGAATATAAAAGGTCGTAAAAAAATTTTGAAATACAGGTGATGAATCCGCTAAATATCGTCTTAAGTCATTTCTATTAAACTAATCATACTTTTTATATTTTTAACGTTAAGTTCACATTATTTTACATCTAAATCACGTGTTAACAATACATTTGGGTGAATACAAAAAATAGAAAAAAAATTTGGTAAAAAATGGTGATAATTCCGCTAAATATCGTTTAAAGTCATTTGTATTGAACTAATCATACTTTTTATATTTTTATCGTTAAGTTCACATTATTTTACATCTAAAACACGTCTTTACAATACATTTGGGTGAATATAAAAGGTCGTAAAAAAATTTTGAAATACAGGTAATGAATCCGCTAAATATCGTCTTAAGTCATTTCTATTAAACTAATCATACTTTTTATATTTTTAACGTTAAGTTCACATTATTTTACATCTAAAACACGTATTTACAATACATTTGGGTGAATACAAAAAATAGAAAAAAAATTTGGGAAAAAATTGGGTAAAAAATGGTGATAATTCCGCTAAATATCGTTTAAAGTCATTTGTATTGAACTAATCATACTTTTTATATTTTTATCGTTAAGTTCACATTGTTTTACATCTAAAACTCGTCTTTACAATACATTTGGGTGAATATAAAAGGTCGTAAAAAAATTTTGAAATACAGGTGATGAATCCGCTAAATATCGTCTTAAGTCATTTCTATTAAACTAATCATACTTTTTATATTTTTAACGTTAAGTTCACATTATTTTACATCTAAATCACGTGTTAACAATACATTTGGGTGAATACAAAAAATAGAAAAAAAATTTGGTAAAAAATGGTGATAATTCCGCTAAATATCGTTTAAAGTCATTTGTATTGAACTAATCATACTTTTTATATTTTTATCGTTAAGTTCACATTATTTTACATCTAAAACACGTCTTTACAATACATTTGGGTGAATATAAAAGGTCGTAAAAAAATTTTGAAATACAGGTGATGAATCCGCTAAATATCGTCTTAAGTCATTTCTATTAAACTAATCATACTTTTTATATTTTTAACGTTAAGTTCACATTATTTTACATCTAAATCACGTGTTTACAATACATTTGGGTGAATACAAAAAATAGAAAAAAAATTTGGTAAAAAATGGTGATAATTCCGCTAAATATCGTTTAAAGTCATTTGTATTGAACTAATCATACTTTTTATATTTTTATCGTTAAGTTCACATTATTTTACATCTAAAACACGTCTATACAATACATTTGGGTGAATATAAAAGGTCGTAAAAAAATTTTGAAATACAGGTGATGAATCCGCTAACTATCGTCTTAAGTCATTTCTATTAAACAAATCATACTTTTTATATTTTTAACGTTAAGTTCACATTATTTTACATCTAAAACACGTGTTTACAATACATTTGGGTGAATACAAAAAATAGAAAAAACATTTGGGAAAAAATTGGGTAAAAAATGGTGATAATTCCGCTAAATATCGTTTAAAGTCATTTGTATTGAACTAATCATACTTTTTATATTTTTATCGTTAAGTTCACATTATTTTACATCTAAAACACGTATTTACAATACATTTGGGTTAATACAAAAAATAGATAAAAAATTTGGGAAAAAATTTGGTAAAAAATGGTGATAATTCCGCTAAATATCGTTTAAAGTCATTTGTATTGAACTAATCATACTTTTTATATTTTTATCGTTAAGTTCACATTATTTTACATCTAAAACACGTCTTTACAATACATTTGGGTGAATACAAAAAATAGAAAAAAAATTTGGGAAAAAATTGGGTAAAAAATGGTGATAATTCCGCTAAATATCGTTTAAAGTCATTTGTATTGAACTAATCATACTTTTTATATTTTTATCGTTAAGTTCACATTATTTTACATCTAAAACACGTCTTTACAATACATTTGGGTGAATATAAAAGGTCGTAAAAAAATTTTGAAATACAGGTGATGAATCCGCTAAATATCGTCTTAAGTCATTTCTATTAAACTAATCATACTTTTTATATTTTTAACGTTAAGTTCACATTATTTTACATCTAAATCACGTGTTTACAATACATTTGGGTGAATACAAAAAATAGAAAAAAAATTTGGTAAAAAATGGTGATAATTCCGCTAAATATCGTTTAAAGTCATTTGTATTGAACTAATCATAATTTTTATATTTTTATCGTTAAGTTCACATTATTTTACATCTAAAACACGTCTTTACAATACATTTGGGTGAATACAAATGGTCGTAAAAAAATTTTGAAATACAGGTGATGAATCCGCTAAATATCGTCTTAAGTCATTTCTATTAAACTAATCATACTTTTTATATTTTTAACGTTAAGTTCACATTATTTTACATCTAAAACACGTGTTTACAATACATTTGGGTGAATACAAAAAATAGAAAAAAAATTTGGTAAAAAATGGTGATAATTCCGCTAAATATCGTTTAAAGTCATTTGTATTGAACTAATCATACTTTTTATATTTTTATCGTTAAGTTCACATTATTTTACATCTAAAACACGTATTTACAATACATTTGGGTGAATACAAAAAATAGAAAAAAAATTTGGGAAAAAATTTGGTAAAAAATGGTGATAATTCCGCTAAATATCGTTTAAAGTCATTTGTATTGAACTAATCATACTTTTTATATTTTTATCGTTAAGTTCACATTATTTTACATCTAAAACACGTCTTTACAATACATTTGGGTGAATACAAAAAATAGAAAAAAAATTTGGGAAAAAATTGGGTAAAAAATGGTGATAATTCCGCTAAATATCGTTTAAAGTCATTTGTATTGAACTAATCATACTTTTTATATTTTTATCGTTAAGTTCACATTATTTTACATCTAAAACACGTCTTTACAATACATTTGGGTGAATATAAAAGGTCGTAAAAAAATTTTGAAATACAGGTGATGAATCCGCTAAATATCGTCTTAAGTCATTTCTATTAAACTAATCATACTTTTTATATTTTTAACGTTAAGTTCACATTATTTTACATCTAAAACACGTATTTACAATACATTTGGGTGAATACAAAAAATAGAAAAAAAATTTGGGAAAAAATTGGGTAAAAAATGGTGATAATTCCGCTAAATATCGTTTAAAGTCATTTGTATTGAACTAATCATACTTTTTATATTTTTATCGTTAAGTTCACATTGTTTTACATCTAAAACTCGTCTTTACAATACATTTGGGTGAATATAAAAGGTCGTAAAAAAATTTTGAAATACAGGTGATGAATCCGCTAAATATCGTCTTAAGTCATTTCTATTAAACTAATCATACTTTTTATATTTTTAACGTTAAGTTCACATTATTTTACATCTAAATCACGTGTTAACAATACATTTGGGTGAATACAAAAAATAGAAAAAAAATTTGGTAAAAAATGGTGATAATTCCGCTAAATATCGTTTAAAGTCATTTGTATTGAACTAATCATACTTTTTATATTTTTATCGTTAAGTTCACATTATTTTACATCAAACACACGTATTTACAATACATTTGGGTGAATAAAAAAAATAGAAAAAAAATTTGGAAAAAAATTGGGTAAAAAATGGTGATAATTCCGCTAAATATCGTTTAAAGTCATTTGTATTGAACTAATCATACTTTTTATATTTTTATCGTTAAGTTCACATTATTTTACATCTAAAACACGTCTTTACAATACATTTGGGTGAATATAAAAGGTCGTAAAAAAATTTTGAAATACAGGTGATGAATCCGCTAAATATCGTCTTAAGTCATTTCTATTAAACTAATCATACTTTTTATATTTTTAACGTTAAGTTCACATTATTTTACATCTAAAACACGTATTTACAATACATTTGGGTGAATACAAAAAATAGAAAAAAAATTTGGGAAAAAATTGGGTAAAAAATGGTGATAATTCCGCTAAATATCGTTTAAAGTCATTTGTATTGAACTAATCATACTTTTTATATTTTTATCGTTAGGTTCACATTATTTTACATCTAAAACACGTCTTTACAATACATTTGGGTGAATATAAAAGGTCGTAAAAAAATTTTGAAATACAGGTGATGAATCCGCTAAATATCGTCTTAAGTCATTTCTATTAAACTAATCATACTTTTTATATTTTTAACGTTAAGTTCACATTATTTTACATCTAAAACACGTATTTACAATACATTTGGGTGAATACAAAAAATAGAAAAAAAATTTGGGAAAAAATTGGGTAAAAAATGGTGATAATTCCGCTAAATATCGTTTAAAGTCATTTGTATTGAACTAATCATACTTTTTATATTTTTATCGTTAAGTTCACATTATTTTACATCTAAAACACGTCTTTACAATACATTTGGGTGAATATAAAAGGTCGTAAAAAAATTTTGAAATACAGGTGATGAATGCTCTAAATATCGTCTTAAGTCATTTCTATTAAACTAATCATACTTTTTATATTTTTAATGTTAAGTTCACATTATTTTACATCTAAATCACGTGTTTACAATACATTTGGGTGAATACAAAAAATAGAAAAAAAATTTGGTAAAAAATGGTGATAATTCCGCTAAATATCGTTTAAAGTCATTTGTATTGAACTAATCATACTTTTTATATTTTTATCGTTAAGTTCACATTATTTTACATCTAAAACACGTCTTTACAATACATTTGGGTGAATACAAATGGTCGTAAAAAAATTTTGAAATACAGGTGATGAATCCGCTAAATATCGTCTTAAGTCATTTCTATTAAACTAATCATACTTTTTATATTTTTAACGTTAAGTTCACATTATTTTACATCTAAAACACGTGTTTACAATACATTTGGGTGAATACAAAAAATAGAAAAAAAATTTGGTAAAAAATGGTGATAATTCCGCTAAATATCGTTTAAAGTCATTTGTATTGAACTAATCATACTTTTTATATTTTTATCGTTAAGTTCACATTATTTTACATCTAAAACACGTATTTACAATACATTTGGGTGAATACAAAAAATAGAAAAAAAATTTGGGAAAAAATTTGGTAAAAAATGGTGATAATTCCGCTAAATATCGTTTAAAGTCATTTGTATTGAACTAATCATACTTTTTATATTTTTATCGTTAAGTTCACATTATTTTACATCTAAAACACGTCTTTACAATACATTTGGGTGAATATAAAAGGTCGTAAAAAAATTTTGAAATACAGGTGATGAATCCGCTAAATATCGTCTTCAGTCATTTCTATTAAACTAATCATACTTTTTATATTTTTAACGTTAAGTTCACATTATTTTACATCTAAAACACGTATTTACAATACATTTGGGTGAATACAAAAAATAGAAAAAAAATTTGGGAAAAAATTGGGTAAAAAATGGTGATAATTCCGCTAAATATCGTTTAAAGTCATTTGTATTGAACTAATCATACTTTTTATATTTTTATCGTTAGGTTCACATTATTTTACATCTAAAACACGTCTTTACAATACATTTGGGTGAATATAAAAGGTCGTAAAAAAATTTTGAAATACAGGTGATGAATCCGCTAAATATCGTCTTAAGTCATTTCTATTAAACTAATCATACTTTTTATATTTTTAACGTTAAGTTCACATTATTTTACATCTAAAACACGTATTTACAATACATTTGGGTGAATACAAAAAATAGAAAAAAAATTTGGGAAAAAATTGGGTAAAAAATGGTGATAATTCCGCTAAATATCGTTTAAAGTCATTTGTATTGAACTAATCATACTTTTTATATTTTTATCGTTAAGTTCACATTATTTTACATCTAAAACACGTCTTTACAATACATTTGGGTGAATATAAAAGGTCGTAAAAAAATTTTGAAATACAGGTGATGAATCCGCTAAATATCGTCTTAAGTCATTTCTATTAAACTAATCATACTTTTTATATTTTTAACGTTAAGTTCACATTATTTTACATCTAAATCACGTGTTTACAATACATTTGGGTGAATACAAAAAATAGAAAAAAAATTTGGTAAAAAATGGTGATAATTCCGCTAAATATCGTTTAAAGTCATTTGTATTGAACTAATCATAATTTTTATATTTTTATCGTTAAGTTCACATTATTTTACATCTAAAACACGTCTTTACAATACATTTGGGTGAATACAAATGGTCGTAAAAAAATTTTGAAATACAGGTGATGAATCCGCTAAATATCGTCTTAAGTCATTTCTATTAAACTAATCATACTTTTTATATTTTTAACGTTAAGTTCACATTATTTTACATCTAAAACACGTGTTTACAATACATTTGGGTGAATACAAAAAATAGAAAAAAAATTTGGTAAAAAATGGTGATAATTCCGCTAAATATCGTTTAAAGTCATTTGTATTGAACTAATCATACTTTTTATATTTTTATCGTTAAGTTCACATTATTTTACATCTAAAACACGTCTTTACAATACATTTGGGTGAATACAAATGGTCGTAAAAAAATTTTGAAATACAGGTGATGAATCCGCTAAATATCGTCTTAAGTCATTTCTATTAAACTAATCATACTTTTTATATTTTTAACGTTAAGTTCACATTATTTTACATCTAAAACACGTGTTTACAATACATTTGGGTGAATACAAAAAATAGAAAAAAAATTTGGTAAAAAATGGTGATAATTCCGCTAAATATCGTTTAAAGTCATTTGTATTGAACTAATCATACTTTTTATATTTTTATCGTTAAGTTCACATTATTTTACATCTAAAACACGTATTTACAATACATTTGGGTGAATACAAAAAATAGAAAAAAAATTTGGGAAAAAATTTGGTAAAAAATGGTGATAATTCCGCTAAATATCGTTTAAAGTCATTTGTATTGAACTAATCATACTTTTTATATTTTTATCGTTAAGTTCACATTATTTTACATCTAAAACACGTCTATACAATACATTTGGGTGAATATAAAAGGTCGTAAAAAAATTTTGAAATACAGGTGATGAATCCGCTAAATATCGTCTTAAGTCATTTCTATTAAACTAATCATACTTTTTATATTTTTAACGTTAAGTTCACATTATTTTACATCTAAAACACGTGTTTACAATACATTTGGGTGAATACAAAAAATAGAAAAAACATTTGGGAAAAAATTGGGTAAAAAATGGTGATAATTCCGCTAAATATCGTTTAAAGTCATTTGTATTGAACTAATCATACTTTTTAAATTTTTATCGTTAAGTTCACATTATTTTACATCTAAAACACGTCTTTACAATACATTTGGGTGAATATAAAAGGTCGTAAAAAAATTTTGAAATACAGGTGATGAATCCGCTAAATATCGTCTTAAGTCATTTCTATTAAACTAATCATACTTTTTATATTTTTAACGTTAAGTTCACATTATTTTACATCTAAAACACGTGTTTACAATACATTTGGGTGAATACAAAAAATAGAAAAAAAATTTGGTAAAAAATGGTGATAATTCCGCTAAATATCGTTTAAAGTCATTTGTATTGAACTAATCATACTTTTTATATTTTTATCGTTAAGTTCACATTATTTTACATCTAAAACACGTATTTACAATACATTTGGGTGAATACAAAAAATAGAAAAAAAATTTGGGAAAAAATTGGGTAAAAAATGGTGATAATTCCGCTAAATATCGTTTAAAGTCATTTGTATTGAACTAATCATTCTTTTTAAATTTTTATCGTTAAGTTCACATTATTTTACATCTAAAACACGTCTTTACAATACATTTGGGTGAATATAAAAGGTCGTAAAAAAATTTTGAAATACAGGTGATGAATCCGCTAAATATCGTCTTAAGTCATTTCTATTAAACTAATCATACTTTTTATATTTTTAACGTTAAGTTCACATTATTTTACATCTAAAACACGTATTTACAATACATTTGGGTGAATACAAAAAATAGAAAAAAAATTTGGGAAAAAATTGGGTAAAAAATGGTGATAATTCCGCTAAATATCGTTTAAAGTCATTTGTATTGAACTAATCATACTTTTTATATTTTTATCGTTAAGTTCACATTATTTTACATCTAAAACACGTCTTTACAATACATTTGGGTGAATATAAAAGGTCGTAAAAAAATTTTGAAATACAGGTGATGAATCCGCTAAATATCGTCTTAAGTCATTTCTATTAAACTAATCATACTTTTTATATTTTTAACGTTAAGTTCACATTATTTTACATCTAAAACACGTGTTTACAATACATTTGGGTGAATACAAAAAATAGAAAAAAAATTTGGTAAAAAATGGTGATAATTCCGCAAAATATCGTTTAAAGTCATTTGTATTGAACTAATCATACTTTTTATATTTTTATCGTTAAGTTCACATTATTTTACATCTAAAACACGTATTTACAATACATTTGGGTGAATACAAAAAATAGAAAAAAAATTTGGGAAAAAATTGGGTAAAAAATGGTGATAATTCCGCTAAATATCGTTTAAAGTCATTTGTATTGAACTAATCATACTTTTTATATTTTTATCGTTAAGTTCACATTATTTTACATCTAAAACACGTCTTTACAATACATTTGGGTGAATATAAAAGGTCGTAAAAAAATTTTGAAATACAGGTGATGAATCCGCTAAATATCGTCTTAAGTCATTTCTATTAAACTAATCATACTTTTTATATTTTTAACGTTAAGTTCACATTATTTTACATCTAAATCACGTGTTTACAATACATTTGGGTGAATACAAAAAATAGAAAAAAAATTTGGTAAAAAATGGTGATAATTCCGCTAAATATCGTTTAAAGTCATTTGTATTGAACTAATCATAATTTTTATATTTTTATCGTTAAGTTCACATTATTTTACATCTAAAACACGTCTTTACAATACATTTGGGTGAATACAAATGGTCGTAAAAAAATTTTGAAATACAGGTGATGAATCCGCTAAATATCGTCTTAAGTCATTTCTATTAAACTAATCATACTTTTTATATTTTTAACGTTAAGTTCACATTATTTTACATCTAAAACACGTGTTTACAATACATTTGGGTGAATACAAAAAATAGAAAAAAAATTTGGTAAAAAATGGTGATAATTCCGCTAAATATCGTTTAAAGTCATTTGTATTGAACTAATCATACTTTTTATATTTTTATCGTTAAGTTCACATTATTTTACATCTAAAACACGTCTTTACAATACATTTGGGTGAATACAAATGGTCGTAAAAAAATTTTGAAATACAGGTGATGAATCCGCTAAATATCGTCTTAAGTCATTTCTATTAAACTAATCATACTTTTTATATTTTTAACGTTAAGTTCACATTATTTTACATCTAAAACACGTGTTTACAATACATTTGGGTGAATACAAAAAATAGAAAAAAAATTTGGTAAAAAATGGTGATAATTCCGCTAAATATCGTTTAAAGTCATTTGTATTGAACTAATCATACTTTTTATATTTTTATCGTTAAGTTCACATTATTTTACATCTAAAACACGTATTTACAATACATTTGGGTGAATACAAAAAATAGAAAAAAAATTTGGGAAAAAATTTGGTAAAAAATGGTGATAATTCCGCTAAATATCGTTTAAAGTCATTTGTATTGAACTAATCATACTTTTTATATTTTTATCGTTAAGTTCACATTATTTTACATCTAAAACACGTCTATACAATACATTTGGGTGAATATAAAAGGTCGTAAAAAAATTTTGAAATACAGGTGATGAATCCGCTAAATATCGTCTTAAGTCATTTCTATTAAACTAATCATACTTTTTATATTTTTAACGTTAAGTTCACATTATTTTACATCTAAAACACGTGTTTACAATACATTTGGGTGAATACAAAAAATAGAAAAAACATTTGGGAAAAAATTGGGTAAAAAATGGTGATAATTCCGCTAAATATCGTTTAAAGTCATTTGTATTGAACTAATCATACTTTTTAAATTTTTATCGTTAAGTTCACATTATTTTACATCTAAAACACGTCTTTACAATACATTTGGGTGAATATAAAAGGTCGTAAAAAAATTTTGAAATACAGGTGATGAATCCGCTAAATATCGTCTTAAGTCATTTCTATTAAACTAATCATACTTTTTATATTTTTAACGTTAAGTTCACATTATTTTACATCTAAAACACGTGTTTACAATACATTTGGGTGAATACAAAAAATAGAAAAAAAATTTGGTAAAAAATGGTGATAATTCCGCTAAATATCGTTTAAAGTCATTTGTATTGAACTAATCATACTTTTTATATTTTTATCGTTAAGTTCACATTATTTTACATCTAAAACACGTATTTACAATACATTTGGGTGAATACAAAAAATAGAAAAAAAATTTGGGAAAAAATTGGGTAAAAAATGGTGATAATTCCGCTAAATATCGTTTAAAGTCATTTGTATTGAACTAATCATTCTTTTTAAATTTTTATCGTTAAGTTCACATTATTTTACATCTAAAACACGTCTTTACAATACATTTGGGTGAATATAAAAGGTCGTAAAAAAATTTTGAAATACAGGTGATGAATCCGCTAAATATCGTCTTAAGTCATTTCTATTAAACTAATCATACTTTTTATATTTTTAACGTTAAGTTCACATTATTTTACATCTAAAACACGTATTTACAATACATTTGGGTGAATACAAAAAATAGAAAAAAAATTTGGGAAAAAATTGGGTAAAAAATGGTGATAATTCCGCTAAATATCGTTTAAAGTCATTTGTATTGAACTAATCATACTTTTTATATTTTTATCGTTAAGTTCACATTATTTTACATCTAAAACACGTCTTTACAATACATTTGGGTGAATATAAAAGGTCGTAAAAAAATTTTGAAATACAGGTGATGAATCCGCTAAATATCGTCTTAAGTCATTTCTATTAAACTAATCATACTTTTTATATTTTTAACGTTAAGTTCACATTATTTTACATCTAAAACACGTGTTTACAATACATTTGGGTGAATACAAAAAATAGAAAAAACATTTGGGAAAAAATTGGGTAAAAAATGGTGATAATTCCGCTAAATATCGTTTAAAGTCATTTGTATTGAACTAATCATACTTTTTAAATTTTTATCGTTAAGTTCACATTATTTTACATCTAAAACACGTCTTTACAATACATTTGGGTGAATATAAAAGGTCGTAAAAAAATTTTGAAATACAGGTGATGAATCCGCTAAATATCGTCTTAAGTCATTTCTATTAAACTAATCATACTTTTTATATTTTTAACGTTAAGTTCACATTATTTTACATCTAAAACACGTGTTTACAATACATTTGGGTGAATACAAAAAATAGAAAAAAAATTTGGTAAAAAATGGTGATAATTCCGCTAAATATCGTTTAAAGTCATTTGTATTGAACTAATCATACTTTTTATATTTTTATCGTTAAGTTCACATTATTTTACATCTAAAACACGTATTTACAATACATTTGGGTGAATACAAAAAATAGAAAAAAAATTTGGGAAAAAATTTGGTAAAAAATGGTGATAATTCCGCTAAATATCGTTTAAAGTCATTTGTATTGAACTAATCATACTTTTTATATTTTTATCGTTAAGTTCACATTATTTTACATCTAAAACACGTATTTACAATACATTTGGGTGAATACAAAAAATAGAAAAAAAATTTGGGAAAAAATTGGGTAAAAAATGGTGATAATTCCGCTAAATATCGTTTAAAGTCATTTGTATTGAACTAATCATTCTTTTTAAATTTTTATCGTTAAGTTCACATTATTTTACATCTAAAACACGTCTTTACAATACATTTGGGTGAATATAAAAGGTCGTAAAAAAATTTTGAAATACAGGTGATGAATCCGCTAAATATCGTCTTAAGTCATTTCTATTAAACTAATCATACTTTTTATATTTTTAACGTTAAGTTCACATTATTTTACATCTAAAACACGTATTTACAATACATTTGGGTGAATACAAAAAATAGAAAAAAAATTTGGGAAAAAATTGGGTAAAAAATGGTGATAATTCCGCTAAATATCGTTTAAAGTCATTTGTATTGAACTAATCATACTTTTTATATTTTTATCGTTAAGTTCACATTATTTTACATCTAAAACACGTCTTTACAATACATTTGGGTGAATATAAAAGGTCGTAAAAAAATTTTGAAATACAGGTGATGAATCCGCTAAATATCGTCTTAAGTCATTTCTATTAAACTAATCATACTTTTTATATTTTTAACGTTAAGTTCACATTATTTTACATCTAAAACACGTGTTTACAATACATTTGGGTGAATACAAAAAATAGAAAAAAAATTTGGTAAAAAATGGTGATAATTCCGCTAAATATCGTTTAAAGTCATTTGTATTGAACTAATCATACTTTTTATATTTTTATCGTTAAGTTCACATTATTTTACATCTAAAACACGTATTTACAATACATTTGGGTGAATACAAAAAATAGAATAAAAATTTGGGAAAAAATTTGTTAAAAAATGGTGATAATTCCGCTAAATATCGTTTAAAGTCATTTGTATTGAACTAATCATACTTTTTATATTTTTATCGTTAAGTTCACATTATTTTACATCTAAAACACGTCTTTACAATACATTTGGGTGAATATAAAAGGTCGTAAAAAAATTTTGAAATACAGGTGATGAATCCGCTAAATATCGTCTTAAGTCATTTCTATTAAACTAATCATACTTTTTATATTTTTAACGTTAAGTTCACATTATTTTACATCTAAAACACGTGTTTACAATACATTTGGGTGAATACAAAAAATAGAAAAAAAATTTGGTAAAAAATGGTGATAATTCCGCTAAATATCGTTTAAAGTCATTTGTATTGAACTAATCATACTTTTTATATTTTTATCGTTAAGTTCACATTATTTTACATCTAAAACACGTATTTACAATACATTTGGGTGAATACAAAAAATAGAAAAAAAATTTGGGAAAAAATTTGGTAAAAAATGGTGATAATTCCGCTAAATATCGTTTAAAGTCATTTGTATTGAACTAATCATACTTTTTATATTTTTATCGTTAAGTTCACATTATTTTACATCTAAAACACGTATTTACAATACATTTGGGTGAATACAAAAAATAGAAAAAAAATTTGGGAAAAAATTGGGTAAAAAATGGTGATAATTCCGCTAAATATCGTTTAAAGTCATTTGTATTGAACTAATCATACTTTTTAAATTTTTATCGTTAAGTTCACATTATTTTACATCTAAAACACGTGTTTACAATACATTTGGGTGAATACAAAAAATAGAAAAAACATTTGGGAAAAAATTGGGTAAAAAATGGTGATAATTCCGCTAAATATCGTTTAAAGTCATTTGTATTGAACTAATCATACTTTTTAAATTTTTATCGTTAAGTTCACATTATTTTACATCTAAAACACGTCTTTACAATACATTTGGGTGAATATAAAAGGTCGTAAAAAAATTTTGAAATACAGGTGATGAATCCGCTAAATATCGTCTTAAGTCATTTCTATTAAACTAATCATACTTTTTATATTTTTAACGTTAAGTTCACATTATTTTACATCTAAAACACGTGTTTACAATACATTTGGGTGAATACAAAAAATAGAAAAAAAATTTGGTAAAAAATGGTGATAATTCCGCTAAATATCGTTTAAAGTCATTTGTATTGAACTAATCATACTTTTTATATTTTTATCGTTAAGTTCACATTATTTTACATCTAAAACACGTATTTACAATACATTTGGGTGAATACAAAAAATAGAAAAAAAATTTGGGAAAAAATTTGGTAAAAAATGGTGATAATTCCGCTAAATATCGTTTAAAGTCATTTGTATTGAACTAATCATACTTTTTATATTTTTATCGTTAAGTTCACATTATTTTACATCTAAAACACGTATTTACAATACATTTGGGTGAATACAAAAAATAGAAAAAAAATTTGGGAAAAAATTGGGTAAAAAATGGTGATAATTCCGCTAAATATCGTTTAAAGTCATTTGTATTGAACTAATCATTCTTTTTAAATTTTTATCGTTAAGTTCACATTATTTTACATCTAAAACACGTCTTTACAATACATTTGGGTGAATATAAAAGGTCGTAAAAAAATTTTGAAATACAGGTGATGAATCCGCTAAATATCGTCTTAAGTCATTTCTATTAAACTAATCATACTTTTTATATTTTTAACGTTAAGTTCACATTATTTTACATCTAAAACACGTATTTACAATACATTTGGGTGAATACAAAAAATAGAAAAAAAATTTGGGAAAAAATTGGGTAAAAAATGGTGATAATTCCGCTAAATATCGTTTAAAGTCATTTGTATTGAACTAATCATACTTTTTATATTTTTATCGTTAAGTTCACATTGTTTTACATCTAAAACTCGTCTTTACAATACATTTGGGTGAATATAAAAGGTCGTAAAAAAATTTTGAAATACAGGTGATGAATCCGCTAAATATCGTCTTAAGTCATTTCTATTAAACTAATCATACTTTTTATATTTTTAACGTTAAGTTCACATTATTTTACATCTAAATCACGTGTTAACAATACATTTGGGTGAATACAAAAAATAGAAAAAAAATTTGGTAAAAAATGGTGATAATTCCGCTAAATATCGTTTAAAGTCATTTGTATTGAACTAATCATACTTTTTATATTTTTATCGTTAAGTTCACATTATTTTACATCTAAAACACGTATTTACAATACATTTGGGTGAATACAAAAAATAGAAAAAAAATTTGGGAAAAAATTTGGTAAAAAATGGTGATAATTCCGCTAAATATCGTTTAAAGTCATTTGTATTGAACTAATCATACTTTTTATATTTTTATCGTTAAGTTCACATTATTTTACATCTAAAACACGTATTTACAATACATTTGGGTTAATACAAAAAATAGATAAAAAATTTGGGAAAAATGGTGATAATTCCGCTAAATATCGTTTAAAGTGATTTGTATTGAACTAATCATACTTTTTATATTTTTATCGTTAAGTTCACATTATTTTACATCTAAAACACGTATTTACAATACATTTGGGTGAATACAAAAAATAGAAAAAAAATTTGGGAAAAAATTTGGTAAAAAATGGTGATAATTCCGCTAAATATCGTTTAAAGTCATTTGTATTGAACTAATCATACTTTTTATATTTTTATCGTTAAGTTCACATTATTTTACATCTAAAACACGTCTATACAATACATTTGGGTGAATATAAAAGGTCGTAAAAAAATTTTGAAATACAGGTGATGAATCCGCTAAATATCGTCTTAAGTCATTTCTATTAAACTAATCATACTTTTTATATTTTTAACGTTAAGTTCACATTATTTTACATCTAAAACACGTGTTTACAATACATTTGGGTGAATACAAAAAATAGAAAAAACATTTGGGAAAAAATTGGGTAAAAAATGGTGATAATTCCGCTAAATATCGTTTAAAGTCATTTGTATTGAACTAATCATACTTTTTAAATTTTTATCGTTAAGTTCACATTATTTTACATCTAAAACACGTCTTTACAATACATTTGGGTGAATATAAAAGGTCGTAAAAAAATTTTGAAATACAGGTGATGAATCCGCTAAATATCGTCTTAAGTCATTTCTATTAAACTAATCATACTTTTTATATTTTTAACGTTAAGTTCACATTATTTTACATCTAAAACACGTGTTTACAATACATTTGGGTGAATACAAAAAATAGAAAAAAAATTTGGTAAAAAATGGTGATAATTCCGCTAAATATCGTTTAAAGTCATTTGTATTGAACTAATCATACTTTTTATATTTTTATCGTTAAGTTCACATTATTTTACATCTAAAACACGTATTTACAATACATTTGGGTGAATACAAAAAATAGAAAAAAAATTTGGGAAAAAATTTGGTAAAAAATGGTGATAATTCCGCTAAATATCGTTTAAAGTCATTTGTATTGAACTAATCATACTTTTTATATTTTTATCGTTAAGTTCACATTATTTTACATCTAAAACACGTATTTACAATACATTTGGGTGAATACAAAAAATAGAAAAAAAATTTGGGAAAAAATTGGGTAAAAAATGGTGATAATTCCGCTAAATATCGTTTAAAGTCATTTGTATTGAACTAATCATTCTTTTTAAATTTTTATCGTTAAGTTCACATTATTTTACATCTAAAACACGTCTTTACAATACATTTGGGTGAATATAAAAGGTCGTAAAAAAATTTTGAAATACAGGTGATGAATCCGCTAAATATCGTCTTAAGTCATTTCTATTAAACTAATCATACTTTTTATATTTTTAACGTTAAGTTCACATTATTTTACATCTAAAACACGTATTTACAATACATTTGGGTGAATACAAAAAATAGAAAAAAAATTTGGGAAAAAATTGGGTAAAAAATGGTGATAATTCCGCTAAATATCGTTTAAAGTCATTTGTATTGAACTAATCATACTTTTTATATTTTTATCGTTAAGTTCACATTATTTTACATCTAAAACACGTCTTTACAATACATTTGGGTGAATATAAAAGGTCGTAAAAAAATTTTGGAATACAGGTGATGAATCCGCTAAATATCGTCTTAAGTCATTTCTATTAAACTAATCATACTTTTTATATTTTTAACGTTAAGTTCACATTATTTTACATCTAAAACACGTGTTTACAATACATTTGGGTGAATACAAAAAATAGAAAAAACATTTGGGAAAAAATTGGGTAAAAAATGGTGATAATTCCGCTAAATATCGTTTAAAGTCATTTGTATTGAACTAATCATACTTTTTAAATTTTTATCGTTAAGTTCACATTATTTTACATCTAAAACACGTCTTTACAATACATTTGGGTGAATATAAAAGGTCGTAAAAAAATTTTGAAATACAGGTGATGAATCCGCTAAATATCGTCTTAAGTCATTTCTATTAAACTAATCATACTTTTTATATTTTTAACGTTAAGTTCACATTATTTTACATCTAAAACACGTGTTTACAATACATTTGGGTGAATACAAAAAATAGAAAAAAAATTTGGTAAAAAATGGTGATAATTCCGCTAAATATCGTTTAAAGTCATTTGTATTGAACTAATCATACTTTTTATATTTTTATCGTTAAGTTCACATTATTTTACATCTAAAACACGTATTTACAATACATTTGGGTGAATACAAAAAATAGAAAAAAAATTTGGGAAAAAATTTGGTAAAAAATGGTGATAATTCCGCTAAATATCGTTTAAAGTCATTTGTATTGAACTAATCATACTTTTTATA
Source organism: Diuraphis noxia (assembly GCF_037042655.1). NCBI lineage: Eukaryota > Metazoa > Arthropoda > Insecta > Hemiptera > Aphididae > Diuraphis > Diuraphis noxia. The sequence continues at coordinate 84,843 of NW_028301715.1, read as the reverse complement.
TTTTTATCGTTAAGTTCACATTATTTTACATCTAAAACACGTATTTACAATACATTTGGGTGAATACAAAAAATAGAAAAAAAATTTGGGAAAAAATTGGGTAAAAAATGGTGATAATTCCGCTAAATATCGTTTAAAGTCATTTGTATTGAACTAATCATTCTTTTTAAATTTTTATCGTTAAGTTCACATTATTTTACATCTAAAACACGTCTTTACAATACATTTGGGTGAATATAAAAGGTCGTAAAAAAATTTTGAAATACAGGTGATGAATCCGCTAAATATCGTCTTAAGTCATTTCTATTAAACTAATCATACTTTTTATATTTTTAACGTTAAGTTCACATTATTTTACATCTAAAACACGTATTTACAATACATTTGGGTGAATACAAAAAATAGAAAAAAAATTTGGGAAAAAATTGGGTAAAAAATGGTGATAATTCCGCTAAATATCGTTTAAAGTCATTTGTATTGAACTAATCATACTTTTTATATTTTTATCGTTAAGTTCACATTATTTTACATCTAAAACACGTCTTTACAATACATTTGGGTGAATATAAAAGGTCGTAAAAAAATTTTGAAATACAGGTGATGAATCCGCTAAATATCGTCTTAAGTCATTTCTATTAAACTAATCATACTTTTTATATTTTTAACGTTAAGTTCACATTATTTTACATCTAAAACACGTGTTTACAATACATTTGGGTGAATACAAAAAATAGAAAAAAAATTTGGTAAAAAATGGTGATAATTCCGCTAAATATCGTTTAAAGTCATTTGTATTGAACTAATCATACTTTTTATATTTTTATCGTTAAGTTCACATTATTTTACATCTAAAACACGTATTTACAATACATTTGGGTGAATACAAAAAATAGAATAAAAATTTGGGAAAAAATTTGTTAAAAAATGGTGATAATTCCGCTAAATATCGTTTAAAGTCATTTGTATTGAACTAATCATACTTTTTATATTTTTATCGTTAAGTTCACATTATTTTACATCTAAAACACGTCTTTACAATACATTTGGGTGAATATAAAAGGTCGTAAAAAAATTTTGAAATACAGGTGATGAATCCGCTAAATATCGTCTTAAGTCATTTCTATTAAACTAATCATACTTTTTATATTTTTAACGTTAAGTTCACATTATTTTACATCTAAAACACGTGTTTACAATACATTTGGGTGAATACAAAAAATAGAAAAAAAATTTGGTAAAAAATGGTGATAATTCCGCTAAATATCGTTTAAAGTCATTTGTATTGAACTAATCATACTTTTTATATTTTTATCGTTAAGTTCACATTATTTTACATCTAAAACACGTATTTACAATACATTTGGGTGAATACAAAAAATAGAAAAAAAATTTGGGAAAAAATTTGGTAAAAAATGGTGATAATTCCGCTAAATATCGTTTAAAGTCATTTGTATTGAACTAATCATACTTTTTATATTTTTATCGTTAAGTTCACATTATTTTACATCTAAAACACGTATTTACAATACATTTGGGTGAATACAAAAAATAGAAAAAAAATTTGGGAAAAAATTGGGTAAAAAATGGTGATAATTCCGCTAAATATCGTTTAAAGTCATTTGTATTGAACTAATCATACTTTTTAAATTTTTATCGTTAAGTTCACATTATTTTACATCTAAAACACGTGTTTACAATACATTTGGGTGAATACAAAAAATAGAAAAAACATTTGGGAAAAAATTGGGTAAAAAATGGTGATAATTCCGCTAAATATCGTTTAAAGTCATTTGTATTGAACTAATCATACTTTTTAAATTTTTATCGTTAAGTTCACATTATTTTACATCTAAAACACGTCTTTACAATACATTTGGGTGAATATAAAAGGTCGTAAAAAAATTTTGAAATACAGGTGATGAATCCGCTAAATATCGTCTTAAGTCATTTCTATTAAACTAATCATACTTTTTATATTTTTAACGTTAAGTTCACATTATTTTACATCTAAAACACGTGTTTACAATACATTTGGGTGAATACAAAAAATAGAAAAAAAATTTGGTAAAAAATGGTGATAATTCCGCTAAATATCGTTTAAAGTCATTTGTATTGAACTAATCATACTTTTTATATTTTTATCGTTAAGTTCACATTATTTTACATCTAAAACACGTCTTTACAATACATTTGGGTGAATATAAAAGGTCGTAAAAAAATTTTGGAATACAGGTGATGAATCCGCTAAATATCGTCTTAAGTCATTTCTATTAAACTAATCATACTTTTTATATTTTTAACGTTAAGTTCACATTATTTTACATCTAAAACACGTGTTTACAATACATTTGGGTGAATACAAAAAATAGAAAAAACATTTGGGAAAAAATTGGGTAAAAAATGGTGATAATTCCGCTAAATATCGTTTAAAGTCATTTGTATTGAACTAATCATACTTTTTAAATTTTTATCGTTAAGTTCACATTATTTTACATCTAAAACACGTCTTTACAATACATTTGGGTGAATATAAAAGGTCGTAAAAAAATTTTGAAATACAGGTGATGAATCCGCTAAATATCGTCTTAAGTCATTTCTATTAAACTAATCATACTTTTTATATTTTTAACGTTAAGTTCACATTATTTTACATCTAAAACACGTGTTTACAATACATTTGGGTGAATACAAAAAATAGAAAAAAAATTTGGTAAAAAATGGTGATAATTCCGCTAAATATCGTTTAAAGTCATTTGTATTGAACTAATCATACTTTTTATATTTTTATCGTTAAGTTCACATTATTTTACATCTAAAACACGTATTTACAATACATTTGGGTGAATACAAAAAATAGAAAAAAAATTTGGGAAAAAATTTGGTAAAAAATGGTGATAATTCCGCTAAATATCGTTTAAAGTCATTTGTATTGAACTAATCATACTTTTTATATTTTTATCGTTAAGTTCACATTATTTTACATCTAAAACACGTATTTACAATACATTTGGGTGAATACAAAAAATAGAAAAAAAATTTGGGAAAAAATTGGGTAAAAAATGGTGATAATTCCGCTAAATATCGTTTAAAGTCATTTGTATTGAACTAATCATTCTTTTTAAATTTTTATCGTTAAGTTCACATTATTTTACATCTAAAACACGTCTTTACAATACATTTGGGTGAATATAAAAGGTCGTAAAAAAATTTTGAAATACAGGTGATGAATCCGCTAAATATCGTCTTAAGTCATTTCTATTAAACTAATCATACTTTTTATATTTTTAACGTTAAGTTCACATTATTTTACATCTAAAACACGTATTTACAATACATTTGGGTGAATACAAAAAATAGAAAAAAAATTTGGGAAAAAATTGGGTAAAAAATGGTGATAATTCCGCTAAATATCGTTTAAAGTCATTTGTATTGAACTAATCATACTTTTTATATTTTTATCGTTAAGTTCACATTATTTTACATCTAAAACACGTCTTTACAATACATTTGGGTGAATATAAAAGGTCGTAAAAAAATTTTGAAATACAGGTGATGAATCCGCTAAATATCGTCTTAAGTCATTTCTATTAAACTAATCATACTTTTTATATTTTTAACGTTAAGTTCACATTATTTTACATCTAAAACACGTGTTTACAATACATTTGGGTGAATACAAAAAATAGAAAAAAAATTTGGTAAAAAATGGTGATAATTCCGCTAAATATCGTTTAAAGTCATTTGTATTGAACTAATCATACTTTTTATATTTTTATCGTTAAGTTCACATTATTTTACATCTAAAACACGTATTTACAATACATTTGGGTGAATACAAAAAATAGAATAAAAATTTGGGAAAAAATTTGTTAAAAAATGGTGATAATTCCGCTAAATATCGTTTAAAGTCATTTGTATTGAACTAATCATACTTTTTATATTTTTATCGTTAAGTTCACATTATTTTACATCTAAAACACGTCTTTACAATACATTTGGGTGAATATAAAAGGTCGTAAAAAAATTTTGAAATACAGGTGATGAATCCGCTAAATATCGTCTTAAGTCATTTCTATTAAACTAATCATACTTTTTATATTTTTAACGTTAAGTTCACATTATTTTACATCTAAAACACGTGTTTACAATACATTTGGGTGAATACAAAAAATAGAAAAAAAATTTGGTAAAAAATGGTGATAATTCCGCTAAATATCGTTTAAAGTCATTTGTATTGAACTAATCATACTTTTTATATTTTTATCGTTAAGTTCACATTATTTTACATCTAAAACACGTATTTACAATACATTTGGGTGAATACAAAAAATAGAAAAAAAATTTGGGAAAAAATTTGGTAAAAAATGGTGATAATTCCGCTAAATATCGTTTAAAGTCATTTGTATTGAACTAATCATACTTTTTATATTTTTATCGTTAAGTTCACATTATTTTACATCTAAAACACGTATTTACAATACATTTGGGTGAATACAAAAAATAGAAAAAAAATTTGGGAAAAAATTGGGTAAAAAATGGTGATAATTCCGCTAAATATCGTTTAAAGTCATTTGTATTGAACTAATCATACTTTTTAAATTTTTATCGTTAAGTTCACATTATTTTACATCTAAAACACGTGTTTACAATACATTTGGGTGAATACAAAAAATAGAAAAAACATTTGGGAAAAAATTGGGTAAAAAATGGTGATAATTCCGCTAAATATCGTTTAAAGTCATTTGTATTGAACTAATCATACTTTTTAAATTTTTATCGTTAAGTTCACATTATTTTACATCTAAAACACGTCTTTACAATACATTTGGGTGAATATAAAAGGTCGTAAAAAAATTTTGAAATACAGGTGATGAATCCGCTAAATATCGTCTTAAGTCATTTCTATTAAACTAATCATACTTTTTATATTTTTAACGTTAAGTTCACATTATTTTACATCTAAAACACGTGTTTACAATACATTTGGGTGAATACAAAAAATAGAAAAAAAATTTGGTAAAAAATGGTGATAATTCCGCTAAATATCGTTTAAAGTCATTTGTATTGAACTAATCATACTTTTTATATTTTTATCGTTAAGTTCACATTATTTTACATCTAAAACACGTATTTACAATACATTTGGGTGAATACAAAAAATAGAATAAAAATTTGGGAAAAAATTTGTTAAAAAATGGTGATAATTCCGCTAAATATCGTTTAAAGTCATTTGTATTGAACTAATCATACTTTTTATATTTTTATCGTTAAGTTCACATTATTTTACATCTAAAACACGTCTTTACAATACATTTGGGTGAATATAAAAGGTCGTAAAAAAATTTTGAAATACAGGTGATGAATCCGCTAAATATCGTCTTAAGTCATTTCTATTAAACTAATCATACTTTTTATATTTTTAACGTTAAGTTCACATTATTTTACATCTAAAACACGTGTTTACAATACATTTGGGTGAATACAAAAAATAGAAAAAAAATTTGGTAAAAAATGGTGATAATTCCGCTAAATATCGTTTAAAGTCATTTGTATTGAACTAATCATACTTTTTATATTTTTATCGTTAAGTTCACATTATTTTACATCTAAAACACGTATTTACAATACATTTGGGTGAATACAAAAAATAGAAAAAAAATTTGGGAAAAAATTTGGTAAAAAATGGTGATAATTCCGCTAAATATCGTTTAAAGTCATTTGTATTGAACTAATCATACTTTTTATATTTTTATCGTTAAGTTCACATTATTTTACATCTAAAACACGTATTTACAATACATTTGGGTGAATACAAAAAATAGAAAAAAAATTTGGGAAAAAATTGGGTAAAAAATGGTGATAATTCCGCTAAATATCGTTTAAAGTCATTTGTATTGAACTAATCATACTTTTTAAATTTTTATCGTTAAGTTCACATTATTTTACATCTAAAACACGTCATTACAATACATTTGGGTGAATATAAAAGGTCGTAAAAAAATTTTGAAATACAGGTGATGAATCCGCTAAATATCGTCTTAAGTCATTTCTATTAAACTAATCATACTTTTTATATTTTTAACGTTAAGTTCACATTATTTTACATCTAAAACACGTATTTACAATACATTTGGGTGAATACAAAAAATAGAAAAAAAATTTGGGAAAAAATTGGGTAAAAAATGGTGATAATTCCGCTAAATATCGTTTAAAGTCATTTGTATTGAACTAATCATACTTTTTATATTTTTATCGTTAAGTTCACATTATTTTACATCTAAAACACGTCTTTACAATACATTTGGGTGAATATAAAAGGTCGTAAAAAAATTTTGAAATACAGGTGATGAATCCGCTAAATATCGTCTTAAGTCATTTCTATTAAACTAATCATACTTTTTATATTTTTAACGTTAAGTTCACATTATTTTACATCTAAAACACGTGTTTACAATACATTTGGGTGAATACAAAAAATAGAAAAAAAATTTGGTAAAAAATGGTGATAATTCCGCTAAATATCGTTTAAAATCATTTGTATTGAACTAATCATACTTTTTATATTTTTATCGTTAAGTTCACATTATTTTACATCTAAAACACGTATTTACAATACATTTGGGTGAATACAAAAAATAGAATAAAAATTTGGGAAAAAATTTGGTAAAAAATGGTGATAATTCCGCTAAATATCGTTTAAAGTCATTTGTATTGAACTAATCATACTTTTTATATTTTTATCGTTAAGTTCACATTATTTTACATCTAAAACACGTCTTTACAATACATTTGGGTGAATATAAAAGGTCGTAAAAAAATTTTGAAATACAGGTGATGAATCCGCTAAATATCGTCTTAAGTCATTTCTATTAAACTAATCATACTTTTTATATTTTTAACGTTAAGTTCACATTATTTTACATCTAAAACACGTGTTTACAATACATTTGGGTGAATACAAAAAATAGAAAAAAAATTTGGTAAAAAATGGTGATAATTCCGCTAAATATCGTTTAAAGTCATTTGTATTGAACTAATCATACTTTTTATATTTTTATCGTTAAGTTCACATTATTTTACATCTAAAACATGTATTTACAATACATTTGGGTGAATACAAAAAATAGAAAAAAAATTTGGGAAAAAATTTGGTAAAAAATGGTGATAATTCCGCTAAATATCGTTTAAAGTCATTTGTATTGAACTAATCATACTTTTTATATTTTTATCGTTAAGTTCACATTATTTTACATCTAAAACACGTATTTACAATACATTTGGGTGAATACAAAAAATAGAAAAAAAATTTGGGAAAAAATTGGGTAAAAAATGGTGATAATTCCGCTAAATATCGTTTAAAGTCATTTGTATTGAACTAATCATACTATTTAAATTTTTATCGTTAAGTTCACATTATTTTACATCTAAAACACGTCTTTAAAATACATTTGGGTGAATATAAAAGGTCGTAAAAAAATTTTGAAATACAGGTGATGAATCCGCTAAATATCGTCTTAAGTCATTTCTATTAAACTAATCATACTTTTTATATTTTTAACGTTAAGTTCACATTATTTTACATCTAAAACACGTATTTACAATACATTTGGGTGAATACAAAAAATAGAAAAAAAATTTGGGAAAAAATTGGGTAAAAAATGGTGATAATTCCGCTAAATATCGTTTAAAGTCATTTGTATTGAACTAATCATACTTTTTATATTTTTATCGTTAGGTTCACATTATTTTACATCTAAAACACGTCTTTACAATACATTTGGGTGAATATAAAAGGTCGTAAAAAAATTTTGAAATACAGGTGATGAATCCGCTAAATATCGTCTTAAGTCATTTCTATTAAACTAATCATACTTTTTATATTTTTAACGTTAAGTTCACATTATTTTACATCTAAAACACGTATTTACAATACATTTGGGTGAATACAAAAAATAGAAAAAAAATTTGGGAAAAAATTGGGTAAAAAATGGTGATAATTCCGCTAAATATCGTTTAAAGTCATTTGTATTGAACTAATCATACTTTTTATATTTTTATCGTTAAGTTCACATTATTTTACATCTAAAACACGTCTTTACAATACATTTGGGTGAATATAAAAGGTCGTAAAAAAATTTTGAAATACAGGTGATGAATGCTCTAAATATCGTCTTAAGTCATTTCTATTAAACTAATCATACTTTTTATATTTTTAACGTTAAGTTCACATTATTTTACATCTAAATCACGTGTTTACAATACATTTGGGTGAATACAAAAAATAGAAAAAAAATTTGGTAAAAAATGGTGATAATTCCGCTAAATATCGTTTAAAGTCATTTGTATTGAACTAATCATACTTTTTAAATTTTTATCGTTAAGTTCACATTATTTTACATCTAAAACACGTCATTACAATACATTTGGGTGAATATAAAAGGTCGTAAAAAAATTTTGAAATACAGGTGATGAATCCGCTAAATATCGTCTTAAGTCATTTCTATTAAACTAATCATACTTTTTATATTTTTAACGTTAAGTTCACATTATTTTACATCTAAAACACGTATTTACAATACATTTGGGTGAATACAAAAAATAGAAAAAAAATTTGGGAAAAAATTGGGTAAAAAATGGTGATAATTCCGCTAAATATCGTTTAAAGTCATTTGTATTGAACTAATCATACTTTTTATATTTTTATCGTTAAGTTCACATTATTTTACATCTAAAACACGTCTTTACAATACATTTGGGTGAATATAAAAGGTCGTAAAAAAATTTTGAAATACAGGTGATGAATCCGCTAAATATCGTCTTAAGTCATTTCTATTAAACTAATCATACTTTTTATATTTTTAACGTTAAGTTCACATTATTTTACATCTAAAACACGTGTTTACAATACATTTGGGTGAATACAAAAAATAGAAAAAAAATTTGGTAAAAAATGGTGATAATTCCGCTAAATATCGTTTAAAATCATTTGTATTGAACTAATCATACTTTTTATATTTTTATCGTTAAGTTCACATTATTTTACATCTAAAACACGTATTTACAATACATTTGGGTGAATACAAAAAATAGAATAAAAATTTGGGAAAAAATTTGGTAAAAAATGGTGATAATTCCGCTAAATATCGTTTAAAGTCATTTGTATTGAACTAATCATACTTTTTAAATTTTTATCGTTAAGTTCACATTATTTTACATCTAAAACACGTCTTTACAATACATTTGGGTGAATATAAAAGGTCGTAAAAAAATTTTGAAATACAGGTGATGAATCCGCTAAATATCGTCTTAAGTCATTTCTATTAAACTAATCATACTTTTTATATTTTTAACGTTAAGTTCACATTATTTTACATCTAAAACACGTGTTTACAATACATTTGGGTGAATACAAAAAATAGAAAAAAAATTTGGTAAAAAATGGTGATAATTCCGCTAAATATCGTTTAAAGTCATTTGTATTGAACTAATCATACTTTTTATATTTTTATCGTTAAGTTCACATTATTTTACATCTAAAACACGTATTTACAATACATTTGGGTGAATACAAAAAATAGAAAAAAAATTTGGGAAAAAATTTGGTAAAAAATGGTGATAATTCCGCTAAATATCGTTTAAAGTCATTTGTATTGAACTAATCATACTTTTTATATTTTTATCGTTAAGTTCACATTATTTTACATCTAAAACACGTATTTACAATACATTTGGGTGAATACAAAAAATAGAAAAAAAATTTGGGAAAAAATTGGGTAAAAAATGGTGATAATTCCGCTAAATATCGTTTAAAGTCATTTGTATTGAACTAATCATACTTTTTATATTTTTATCGTTAAGTTCACATTATTTTACATCTAAAACACGTCATTACAATACATTTGGGTGAATATAAAAGGTCGTAAAAAAATTTTGAAATACAGGTGATGAATCCGCTAAATATCGTCTTAAGTCATTTCTATTAAACTAATCATACTTTTTATATTTTTAACGTTAAGTTCACATTATTTTACATCTAAAACACGTATTTACAATACATTTGGGTGAATACAAAAAATAGAAAAAAAATTTGGGAAAAAATTGGGTAAAAAATGGTGATAATTCCGCTAAATATCGTTTAAAGTCATTTGTATTGAACTAATCATACTTTTTATATTTTTATCGTTAAGTTCACATTATTTTACATCTAAAACACGTCTTTACAATACATTTGGGTGAATATAAAAGGTCGTAAAAAAATTTTGAAATACAGGTGATGAATCCGCTAAATATCGTCTTAAGTCATTTCTATTAAACTAATCATACTTTTTATATTTTTAACGTTAAGTTCACATTATTTTACATCTAAAACACGTGTTTACAATACATTTGGGTGAATACAAAAAATAGAAAAAAAATTTGGTAAAAAATGGTGATAATTCCGCTAAATATCGTTTAAAATCATTTGTATTGAACTAATCATACTTTTTATATTTTTATCGTTAAGTTCACATTATTTTACATCTAAAACACGTATTTACAATACATTTGGGTGAATACAAAAAATAGAATAAAAATTTGGGAAAAAATTTGGTAAAAAATGGTGATAATTCCGCTAAATATCGTTTAAAGTCATTTGTATTGAACTAATCATACTTTTTATATTTTTATCGTTAAGTTCACATTATTTTACATCTAAAACACGTCTTTACAATACATTTGGGTGAATATAAAAGGTCGTAAAAAAATTTTGAAATACAGGTGATGAATCCGCTAAATATCGTCTTAAGTCATTTCTATTAAACTAATCATACTTTTTATATTTTTAACGTTAAGTTCACATTATTTTACATCTAAAACACGTGTTTACAATACATTTGGGTGAATACAAAAAATAGAAAAAAAATTTGGTAAAAAATGGTGATAATTCCGCTAAATATCGTTTAAAGTCATTTGTATTGAACTAATCATACTTTTTATATTTTTATCGTTAAGTTCACATTATTTTACATCTAAAACATGTATTTACAATACATTTGGGTGAATACAAAAAATAGAAAAAAAATTTGGGAAAAAATTTGGTAAAAAATGGTGATAATTCCGCTAAATATCGTTTAAAGTCATTTGTATTGAACTAATCATACTTTTTATATTTTTATCGTTAAGTTCACATTATTTTACATCTAAAACACGTATTTACAATACATTTGGGTGAATACAAAAAATAGAAAAAAAATTTGGGAAAAAATTGGGTAAAAAATGGTGATAATTCCGCTAAATATCGTTTAAAGTCATTTGTATTGAACTAATCATACTATTTAAATTTTTATCGTTAAGTTCACATTATTTTACATCTAAAACACGTCTTTAAAATACATTTGGGTGAATATAAAAGGTCGTAAAAAAATTTTGAAATACAGGTGATGAATCCGCTAAATATCGTCTTAAGTCATTTCTATTAAACTAATCATACTTTTTATATTTTTAACGTTAAGTTCACATTATTTTACATCTAAAACACGTATTTACAATACATTTGGGTGAATACAAAAAATAGAAAAAAAATTTGGGAAAAAATTGGGTAAAAAATGGTGATAATTCCGCTAAATATCGTTTAAAGTCATTTGTATTGAACTAATCATACTTTTTATATTTTTATCGTTAGGTTCACATTATTTTACATCTAAAACACGTCTTTACAATACATTTGGGTGAATATAAAAGGTCGTAAAAAAATTTTGAAATACAGGTGATGAATCCGCTAAATATCGTCTTAAGTCATTTCTATTAAACTAATCATACTTTTTATATTTTTAACGTTAAGTTCACATTATTTTACATCTAAAACACGTATTTACAATACATTTGGGTGAATACAAAAAATAGAAAAAAAATTTGGGAAAAAATTGGGTAAAAAATGGTGATAATTCCGCTAAATATCGTTTAAAGTCATTTGTATTGAACTAATCATACTTTTTATATTTTTATCGTTAAGTTCACATTATTTTACATCTAAAACACGTCTTTACAATACATTTGGGTGAATATAAAAGGTCGTAAAAAAATTTTGAAATACAGGTGATGAATGCTCTAAATATCGTCTTAAGTCATTTCTATTAAACTAATCATACTTTTTATATTTTTAACGTTAAGTTCACATTATTTTACATCTAAATCACGTGTTTACAATACATTTGGGTGAATACAAAAAATAGAAAAAAAATTTGGTAAAAAATGGTGATAATTCCGCTAAATATCGTTTAAAGTCATTTGTATTGAACTAATCATACTTTTTAAATTTTTATCGTTAAGTTCACATTATTTTACATCTAAAACACGTCATTACAATACATTTGGGTGAATATAAAAGGTCGTAAAAAAATTTTGAAATACAGGTGATGAATCCGCTAAATATCGTCTTAAGTCATTTCTATTAAACTAATCATACTTTTTATATTTTTAACGTTAAGTTCACATTATTTTACATCTAAAACACGTATTTACAATACATTTGGGTGAATACAAAAAATAGAAAAAAAATTTGGGAAAAAATTGGGTAAAAAATGGTGATAATTCCGCTAAATATCGTTTAAAGTCATTTGTATTGAACTAATCATACTTTTTATATTTTTATCGTTAAGTTCACATTATTTTACATCTAAAACACGTCTTTACAATACATTTGGGTGAATATAAAAGGTCGTAAAAAAATTTTGAAATACAGGTGATGAATCCGCTAAATATCGTCTTAAGTCATTTCTATTAAACTAATCATACTTTTTATATTTTTAACGTTAAGTTCACATTATTTTACATCTAAAACACGTGTTTACAATACATTTGGGTGAATACAAAAAATAGAAAAAAAATTTGGTAAAAAATGGTGATAATTCCGCTAAATATCGTTTAAAATCATTTGTATTGAACTAATCATACTTTTTATATTTTTATCGTTAAGTTCACATTATTTTACATCTAAAACACGTATTTACAATACATTTGGGTGAATACAAAAAATAGAATAAAAATTTGGGAAAAAATTTGGTAAAAAATGGTGATAATTCCGCTAAATATCGTTTAAAGTCATTTGTATTGAACTAATCATACTTTTTATATTTTTATCGTTAAGTTCACATTATTTTACATCTAAAACACGTCTTTACAATACATTTGGGTGAATATAAAAGGTCGTAAAAAAATTTTGAAATACAGGTGATGAATCCGCTAAATATCGTCTTAAGTCATTTCTATTAAACTAATCATACTTTTTATATTTTTAACGTTAAGTTCACATTATTTTACATCTAAAACACGTGTTTACAATACATTTGGGTGAATACAAAAAATAGAAAAAAAATTTGGTAAAAAATGGTGATAATTCCGCTAAATATCGTTTAAAGTCATTTGTATTGAACTAATCATACTTTTTATATTTTTATCGTTAAGTTCACATTATTTTACATCTAAAACATGTATTTACAATACATTTGGGTGAATACAAAAAATAGAAAAAAAATTTGGGAAAAAATTTGGTAAAAAATGGTGATAATTCCGCTAAATATCGTTTAAAGTCATTTGTATTGAACTAATCATACTTTTTATATTTTTATCGTTAAGTTCACATTATTTTACATCTAAAACACGTATTTACAATACATTTGGGTGAATACAAAAAATAGAAAAAAAATTTGGGAAAAAATTGGGTAAAAAATGGTGATAATTCCGCTAAATATCGTTTAAAGTCATTTGTATTGAACTAATCATACTATTTAAATTTTTATCGTTAAGTTCACATTATTTTACATCTAAAACACGTCTTTAAAATACATTTGGGTGAATATAAAAGGTCGTAAAAAAATTTTGAAATACAGGTGATGAATCCGCTAAATATCGTCTTAAGTCATTTCTATTAAACTAATCATACTTTTTATATTTTTAACGTTAAGTTCACATTATTTTACATCTAAAACACGTATTTACAATACATTTGGGTGAATACAAAAAATAGAAAAAAAATTTGGGAAAAAATTGGGTAAAAAATGGTGATAATTCCGCTAAATATCGTTTAAAGTCATTTGTATTGAACTAATCATACTTTTTATATTTTTATCGTTAGGTTCACATTATTTTACATCTAAAACACGTCTTTACAATACATTTGGGTGAATATAAAAGGTCGTAAAAAAATTTTGAAATACAGGTGATGAATCCGCTAAATATCGTCTTAAGTCATTTCTATTAAACTAATCATACTTTTTATATTTTTAACGTTAAGTTCACATTATTTTACATCTAAAACACGTATTTACAATACATTTGGGTGAATACAAAAAATAGAAAAAAAATTTGGGAAAAAATTGGGTAAAAAATGGTGATAATTCCGCTAAATATCGTTTAAAGTCATTTGTATTGAACTAATCATACTTTTTATATTTTTATCGTTAAGTTCACATTATTTTACATCTAAAACACGTCTTTACAATACATTTGGGTGAATATAAAAGGTCGTAAAAAAATTTTGAAATACAGGTGATGAATCCTCTAAATATCGTCTTAAGTCATTTCTATTAAACTAATCATACTTTTTATATTTTTAACGTTAAGTTCACATTATTTTACATCTAAATCACGTGTTTACAATACATTTGGGTGAATACAAAAAATAGAAAAAAAATTTGGTAAAAAATGGTGATAATTCCGCTAAATATCGTTTAAAGTCATTTGTATTGAACTAATCATACTTTTTATATTTTTATCGTTAAGTTCACATTATTTTACATCTAAAACACGTCTTTACAATACATTTGGGTGAATACAAATGGTCGTAAAAAAATTTTGAAATACAGGTGATGAATCCGCTAAATATCGTCTTAAGTCATTTCTATTAAACTAATCATACTTTTTATATTTTTAACGTTAAGTTCACATTATTTTACATCTAAAACACGTGTTTACAATACATTTGGGTGAATACAAAAAATAGAAAAAAAATTTGGTAAAAAATGGTGATAATTCCGCTAAATATCGTTTAAAGTCATTTGTATTGAACTAATCATACTTTTTATATTTTTATCGTTAAGTTCACATTATTTTACATCTAAAACACGTATTTACAATACATTTGGGTGAATACAAAAAATAGAAAAAAAATTTGGGAAAAAATTTGGTAAAAAATGGTGATAATTCCGCTAAATATCGTTTAAAGTCATTTGTATTGAACTAATCATACTTTTTATATTTTTATCGTTAAGTTCACATTATTTTACATCTAAAACACGTCTATACAATACATTTGGGTGAATATAAAAGGTCGTAAAAAAATTTTGAAATACAGGTGATGAATCCGCTAAATATCGTCTTAAGTCATTTCTATTAAACTAATCATACTTTTTATATTTTTAACGTTAAGTTCACATTATTTTACATCTAAAACACGTGTTTACAATACATTTGGGTGAATACAAAAAATAGAAAAAACATTTGGGAAAAAATTGGGTAAAAAATGGTGATAATTCCGCTAAATATCGTTTAAAGTCATTTGTATTGAACTAATCATACTTTTTATATTTTTATCGTTAAGTTCACATAATTTTACATCTAAAACACGTCTTTACAATACATTTGGGTGAATATAAAAGGTCGTAAAAAAATTTTGAAATACAGGTGATGAATCCGCTAAATATCGTCTTAAGTCATTTCTATTAAACTAATCATACTTTTTATATTTTTAACGTTAAGATCACATTATTTTACATCTAAATCACGTGTTTACAATACATTTGGGTGAATACAAAAAATAGAAAAAAAATTTGGTAAAAAATGGTGATAATTCCGCTAAATATCGTTTAAAGTCATTTGTATTGAACTAATCATACTTTTTATATTTTTATCGTTAAGTTCACATTATTTTACATCTAAAACACGTATTTACAATACATTTGGGTGAATACAAAAAATAGAAAAAAAATTTGGGAAAAAATTTGGTAAAAAATGGTGATAATTCCGCTAAATATCGTTTAAAGTCATTTGTATTGAACTAATCATACTTTTTATATTTTTATCGTTAAGTTCACATTATTTTACATCTAAAACACGTATTTACAATACATTTGGGTGAATACAAAAAATAGAAAAAAAATTTGGGAAAAAATTGGGTAAAAAATGGTGATAATTCCGCTAAATATCGTTTAAAGTCATTTGTATTGAACTAATCATACTTTTTAAATTTTTATCGTTAAGTTCACATTATTTTACATCTAAAACACGTCTTTACAATACATTTGGGTGAATATATAAGGTCGTAAAAAAATTTTGAAATACAGGTGATGAATCCGCTAAATATCGTCTTAAGTCATTTCTATTAAACTAATCATACTTTTTATATTTTTAACGTTAAGTTCACATTATTTTACATCTAAAACACGTATTTACAATACATTTGGGTGAATACAAAAAATAGAAAAAAAATTTGGGAAAAAATTGGGTAAAAAATGGTGATAATTCCGCTAAATATCGTTTAAAGTCATTTGTATTGAACTAATCATACTTTTTAAATTTTTATCGTTAAGTTCACATTATTTTACATCTAAAACACGTCTTTACAATACATTTGGGTGAATATAAAAGGTCGTAAAAAAATTTTGAAATACAGGTGATGAATCCGCTAAATATCGTCTTAAGTCATTTCTATTAAACTAATCATACTTTTTATATTTTTAACGTTAAGTTCACATTATTTTACATCTAAAACACGTGTTTACAATACATTTGGGTGAATACAAAAAATAGAAAAAAAATTTGGTAAAAAATGGTGATAATTCCGCTAAATATCGTTTAAAGTCATTTGTATTGAACTAATCATACTTTTTATATTTTTATCGTTAAGTTCACATTATTTTACATCTAAAACACGTATTTACAATACATTTGGGTGAATACAAAAAATAGAAAAAAAATTTGGGAAAAAATTGGGTAAAAAATGGTGATAATTCCGCTAAATATCGTTTAAAGTCATTTGTATTGAACTAATCATACTTTTTAAATTTTTATCGTTAAGTTCACATTATTTTACATCTAAAACACGTCTTTACAATACATTTGGGTGAATATAAAAGGTCGTAAAAAAATTTTGAAATACAGGTGATGAATCCGCTAAATATCGTCTTAAGTCATTTCTATTAAACTAATCATACTTTTTATATTTTTAACGTTAAGTTCACATTATTTTACATCTAAAACACGTGTTTACAATACATTTGGGTGAATACAAAAAATAGAAAAAAAATTTGGTAAAAAATGGTGATAATTCCGCTAAATATCGTTTAAAGTCATTTGTATTGAACTAATCATACTTTTTATATTTTTATCGTTAAGTTCACATTATTTTACATCTAAAACACGTATTTACAATACATTTGGGTGAATACAAAAAATAGAAAAAAAATTTGGGAAAAAATTTGGTAAAAAATGGTGATAATTCCGCTAAATATCGTTTAAAGTCATTTGTATTGAACTAATCATACTTTTTATATTTTTATCGTTAAGTTCACATTATTTTACATCTAAAACACGTCTTTACAATACATTTGGGTGAATATAAAAGGTCGTAAAAAAATTTTGAAATACAGGTGATGAATCCGCTAAATATCGTCTTAAGTCATTTCTATTAAACTAATCATACTTTTTATATTTTTAACGTTAAGTTCACATTATTTTACATCTAAAACACGTATTTACAATACATTTGGGTGAATACATAAAATAGAAAAAAAATTTGGGAAAAAATTGGGTAAAAAACGGTGATAATTCCGCTAAATATCGTTTAAAGTCATTTGTATTGAACTAATCATACTTTTTATATTTTTATCGTTAAGTTCACATTATTTTACATCTAAAACACGTATTTACAATACATTTGGGTGAATACAAAAAATAGAAAAAAAATAGAAAAAAAATTTGGTAAAAAATGGTGATAATTCCGCTAAATATTGTTTAAAGTCATTTGTATTGAACTAATCATACTTTTTATATTTTTATCGTTAAGTTCACATTATTTTACATCTAAAACACGTCTTTACAATACATTTGGGTGAATATAAATGGTCGTAAAAAAATTTTGAAATACAGGTGATGAATCCGCTAAATATCGTCTTAAGTCATTTATATTAAACTAATCATACTTTTTATATTTTTAACGTTAAGTTCACATTATTTTACATCTAAAACACGTGTTTACAATACATTTGGGTGAATACAAAAAATAGAAAAAAAATTTGGTAAAAAATGGTGATAATTCCGCTAAATATCGTTTAAAGTCATTTGTATTGAACTAATCATACTTTTTATATTTTTATCGTTAAGTTCACATTATTTTACATCTAAAACACGTATTTACAATACATTTGGTTGAATACAAAAAATAGAAAAAAAATTTAGGAAAAAATTTGGTAAAAAATGGTGATAATTCCGCTAAATATCGTTTAAAGTCATTTGTATTGAACTAATCATACTTTTTATATTTTTATCGTTAAGTTCACATTATTTTACATCTAAAACACGTATTTACAATACATTTGGGTGAATACAAAAAATAGAAAAAAAATTTGGGAAAAAATTGGGTAAAAAATGGTGATAATTCCGCTAAATATCGTTTAAAGTCATTTGTATTGAACTAATCATACTTTTTATATTTTTATCGTTAAGTTCACATTATTTTACATCTAAAACACGTATTTACAATACATTTGGGTGAATACAAAAAATAGAAAAAAAATTTGGGAAAAAATTTGGTAAAAAATGGTGATAATTCCGCTAAATATCGTTTAAAGTCATTTGTATTGAACTAATCATACTTTTTATATTTTTATCGTTAAGTTCACATTATTTTACATCTAAAACACGTATTTACAATACATTTGGGTGAATACAAAAAATAGAAAAAAAATTTGGGAAAAAATTGGGTAAAAAATGGTGATAATTCCGCTAAATATCGTTTAAAGTCATTTGTATTGAACTAATCATACTTTTTTAATTTTTATCGTTAAGTTCACATTATTTTACATCTAAAACACGTCTTTACAATACATTTGGGTGAATATAAAAGGTCGTAAAAAAATTTTGAAATACAGGTGATGAATCCGCTAAATATCGTCTTAAGTCATTTCTATTAAACTAATCATACTTTTTATATTTTTAACGTTAAGTTCACATTATTTTACATCTAAAACACGTATTTACAATACATTTGGGTGAATACAAAAAATAGAAAAAAAATTTGGGAAAAAATTGGGTAAAAAATGGTGATAATTCCGCTAAATATCGTTTAAAGTCATTTGTATTGAACTAATCATACTTTTTATATTTTTATCGTTAAGTTCACATTATTTTACATCTAAAACACGTATTTACAATACATTTGGGTGAATACAAAAAATAGAATAAAAATTTGGGAAAAAATTTGGTAAAAAATGGTGATAATTCCGCTAAATATCGTTTAAAGTCATTTGTATTGAACTAATCATACTTTTTATATTTTTATCGTTAAGTTCACATTATTTTACATCTAAAACACGTCTTTACAATACATTTGGGTGAATATAAATGGTCGTAAAAAAATTTTGAAATACAGGTGATGAATCCGCTAAATATCGTCTTAAGTCATTTATATTAAACTAATCATACTTTTTATATTTTTAACGTTAAGTTCACATTATTTTACATCTAAAACACGTGTTTACAATACATTTGGGTGAATACAAAAAATAGAAAAAAAATTTGGTAAAAAATGGTGATAATTCCGCTAAATATCGTTTAAAGTCATTTGTATTGAACTAATCATACTTTTTATATTTTTATCGTTAAGTTCACATTATTTTACATCTAAAACACGTATTTACAATACATTTGGTTGAATACAAAAAATAGAAAAAAAATTTGGGAAAAAATTTGGTAAAAAATGGTGATAATTCCGCTAAATATCGTTTAAAGTCATTTGTATTGAACTAATCATACTTTTTATATTTTTATCGTTAAGTTCACATTATTTTACATCTAAAACACGTATTTACAATACATTTGGGTGAATACAAAAAATAGAAAAAAAATTTGGGAAAAAATTGGGTAAAAAATGGTGATAATTCCGCTAAATATCGTTTAAAGTCATTTGTATTGAACTAATCATACTTTTTATATTTTTATCGTTAAGTTCACATTATTTTACATCTAAAACACGTATTTACAATACATTTGGGTGAATACAAAAAATAGAAAAAAAATTTGGGAAAAAATTTGGTAAAAAATGGTGATAATTCCGCTAAATATCGTTTAAAGTCATTTGTATTGAACTAATCATACTTTTTATATTTTTATCGTTAAGTTCACATTATTTTACATCTAAAACACGTATTTACAATACATTTGGGTGAATACAAAAAATAGAAAAAAAATTTGGGAAAAAATTGGGTAAAAAATGGTGATAATTCCGCTAAATATCGTTTAAAGTCATTTGTATTGAACTAATCATACTTTTTTAATTTTTATCGTTAAGTTCACATTATTTTACATCTAAAACACGTCTTTACAATACATTTGGGTGAATATAAAAGGTCGTAAAAAAATTTTGAAATACAGGTGATGAATCCGCTAAATATCGTCTTAAGTCATTTCTATTAAACTAATCATACTTTTTATATTTTTAACGTTAAGTTCACATTATTTTACATCTAAAACACGTATTTACAATACATTTGGGTGAATACAAAAAATAGAAAAAAAATTTGGGAAAAAATTGGGTAAAAAATGGTGATAATTCCGCTAAATATCGTTTAAAGTCATTTGTATTGAACTAATCATACTTTTTATATTTTTATCGTTAAGTTCACATTATTTTACATCTAAAACACGTATTTACAATACATTTGGGTGAATACAAAAAATAGAAAAAAAATAGAAAAAAAATTTGGTAAAAAATGGTGATAATTCCGCTAAATATTGTTTAAAGTCATTTGTATTGAACTAATCATACTTTTTATATTTTTATCGTTAAGTTCACATTATTTTACATCTAAAACACGTCTTTACAATACATTTGGGTGAATATAAATGGTCGTAAAAAAATTTTGAAATACAGGTGATGAATCCGCTAAATATCGTCTTAAGTCATTTATATTAAACTAATCATACTTTTTATATTTTTAACGTTAAGTTCACATTATTTTACATCTAAAACACGTGTTTACAATACATTTGGGTGAATACAAAAAATAGAAAAAAAATTTGGTAAAAAATGGTGATAATTCCGCTAAATATCGTTTAAAGTCATTTGTATTGAACTAATCATACTTTTTATATTTTTAACGTTAAGTTCACATTATTTTACATCTAAAACACGTATTTACAATACATTTGGGTGAATACAAAAAATAGAAAAAAAATTTGGGAAAAAATTGGGTAAAAAATGGTGATAATTCCGCTAAATATCGTTTAAAGTCATTTGTATTGAACTAATCATACTTTTTAAATTTTTATCGTTAAGTTCACATTATTTTACATCTAAAACACGTCTTTACAATACATTTGGGTGAATATAAAAGGTCGTAAAAAAATTTTGAAATACAGGTGATGAATCCGCTAAATATCGTCTTAAGTCATTTCTATTAAACTAATCATACTTTTTATATTTTTAACGTTAAGTTCACATTATTTTACATCTAAAACACGTATTTACAATACATTTGGGTGAATACAAAAAATAGAAAAAAAATTTGGGAAAAAATTGGGTAAAAAATGGTGATAATTCCGCTAAATATCGTTTAAAGTCATTTGTATTGAACTAATCATACTTTTTAAATTTTTATCGTTAAGTTCACATTATTTTACATCTAAAACACGTCTTTACAATACATTTGGGTGAATATAAAAGGTCGTAAAAAAATTTTGAAATACAGGTGATGAATCCGCTAAATATCGTCTTAAGTCATTTCTATTAAACTAATCATACTTTTTATATTTTTAACGTTAAGTTCACATTATTTTACATCTAAAACACGTGTTTACAATACATTTGGGTGAATACAAAAAATAGAAAAAAAATTTGGTAAAAAATGGTGATAATTCCGCTAAATATCGTTTAAAGTCATTTGTATTGAACTAATCATACTTTTTATATTTTTATCGTTAAGTTCACATTATTTTACATCTAAAACACGTATTTACAATACATTTGGGTGAATACAAAAAATAGAAAAAAAATTTGGGAAAAAATTGGGTAAAAAATGGTGATAATTCCGCTAAATATCGTTTAAAGTCATTTGTATTGAACTAATCATACTTTTTAAATTTTTATCGTTAAGTTCACATTATTTTACATCTAAAACACGTCTTTACAATACATTTGGGTGAATATAAAAGGTCGTAAAAAAATTTTGAAATACAGGTGATGAATCCGCTAAATATCGTCTTAAGTCATTTCTATTAAACTAATCATACTTTTTATATTTTTAACGTTAAGTTCACATTATTTTACATCAAAAACACGTATTTACAATACATTTGGGTGAATACAAAAAATAGAAAAAAAATTTGGGAAAAAATTGGGTAAAAAATGGTGATAATTCCGCTAAATATCGTTTAAAGTCATTTGTATTGAACTAATCATACTTTTTATATTTTTATCGTTAAGTTCACATTATTTTACATCTAAAACACGTATTTACAATACATTTGGGTGAATACAAAAATAGAAAAAAAATAGAAAAAAAATTTGGTAAAAAATGGTGATAATTCCGCTAAATATCGTTTAAAGTCATTTGTATTGAACTAATCATACTTTTTATATTTTTATCGTTAAGTTCACATTATTTTACATCTAAAACACGTCTTTACAATACATTTGGGTGAATATAAATGGTCGTAAAAAAATTTTGAAATACAGGTGATGAATCCGCTAAATATCGTCTTAAGTCATTTCTATTAAACTAATCATACTTTTTATATTTTTAACGTTAAGTTCACATTATTTTACATCTAAAACACGTGTTTACAATACATTTGGGTGAATACAAAAAATAGAAAAAAAATTTGGTAAAAAATGGTGATAATTCCGCTAAATATCGTTTAAAGTCATTTGTATTGAACTAATCATACTTTTTATATTTTTATCGTTAAGTTCACATTATTTTACATCTAAAACACGTATTTACAATACATTTGGGTGAATACAAAAAATAGAAAAAAAATTTGGGAAAAAATTTGGTAAAAAATGGTGATAATTCCGCTAAATATCGTTTAAAGTCATTTGTATTGAACTAATCATACTTTTTATATTTTTATCGTTAAGTTCACATTATTTTACATCTAAAACACGTATTTACAATACATTTGGGTGAATACAAAAAATAGAAAAAAAATTTGGGAAAAAATTGGGTAAAAAATGGTGATAATTCCGCTAAATATCGTTTAAAGTCATTTGTATTGAACTAATCATACTTTTTAAATTTTTATCGTTAAGTTCACATTATTTTACATCTAAAACACGTCTTTACAATACATTTGGGTGAATATAAAAGGTCGTAAAAAAATTTTGAAATACAGGTGATGAATCCGCTAAATATCGTTTAAAGTCATTTGTATTGAACTAATCATACTTTTTATATTTTTAACGTTAAGTTCACATTATTTTACATCTAAAACACGTATTTACAATACATTTGGGTGAATACAAAAAATAGAAAAAAAATTTGGGAAAAAATTGGGTAAAAAATGGTGATAATTCCGCTAAATATCGTTTAAAGTCATTTGTATTGAACTAATCATACTTTTTAAATTTTTATCGTTAAGTTCACATTATTTTACATCTAAAACACGTCTTTACAATACATTTGGGTGAATATAAAAGGTCGTAAAAAAATTTTGAAATACAGGTGATGAATCCGCTAAATATCGTCTTAAGTCATTTCTATTAAACTAATCATACTTTTTATATTTTTAACGTTAAGTTCACATTATTTTACATCTAAAACACGTGTTTACAATACATTTGGGTGAATACAAAAAATAGAAAAAAAATTTGGTAAAAAATGGTGATAATTCCGCTAAATATCGTTTAAAGTCATTTGTATTGAACTAATCATACTTTTTATATTTTTATCGTTAAGTTCACATTATTTTACATCTAAAACACGTATTTACAATACATTTGGGTGAATACAAAAAATAGAAAAAAAATTTGGGAAAAAATTGGGTAAAAAATGGTGATAATTCCGCTAAATATCGTTTAAAGTCATTTGTATTGAACTAATCATACTTTTTAAATTTTTATCGTTAAGTTCACATTATTTTACATCTAAAACACGTCTTTACAATACATTTGGGTGAATATAAAAGGTCGTAAAAAAATTTTGAAATACAGGTGATGAATCCGCTAAATATCGTCTTAAGTCATTTCTATTAAACTAATCATACTTTTTATATTTTTAACGTTAAGTTCACATTATTTTACATCAAAAACACGTATTTACAATACATTTGGGTGAATACAAAAAATAGAAAAAAAATTTGGGAAAAAATTGGGTAAAAAATGGTGATAATTCCGCTAAATATCGTTTAAAGTCATTTGTATTGAACTAATCATACTTTTTATATTTTTATCGTTAAGTTCACATTATTTTACATCTAAAACACGTATTTACAATACATTTGGGTGAATACAAAAAATAGAAAAAAAATAGAAAAAAAATTTGGTAAAAAATGGTGATAATTCCGCTAAATATCGTTTAAAGTCATTTGTATTGAACTAATCATACTTTTTATATTTTTATCGTTAAGTTCACATTATTTTACATCTAAAACACGTCTTTACAATACATTTGGGTGAATATAAATGGTCGTAAAAAAATTTTGAAATACAGGTGATGAATCCGCTAAATATCGTCTTAAGTCATTTCTATTAAACTAATCATACTTTTTATATTTTTAACGTTAAGTTCACATTATTTTACATCTAAAACACGTGTTTACAATACATTTGGGTGAATACAAAAAATAGAAAAAAAATTTGGTAAAAAATGGTGATAATTCCGCTAAATATCGTTTAAAGTCATTTGTATTGAACTAATCATACTTTTTATATTTTTATCGTTAAGTTCACATTATTTTACATCTAAAACACGTATTTACAATACATTTGGGTGAATACAAAAAATAGAAAAAAAATTTGGGAAAAAATTTGGTAAAAAATGGTGATAATTCCGCTAAATATCGTTTAAAGTCATTTGTATTGAACTAATCATACTTTTTATATTTTTATCGTTAAGTTCACATTATTTTACATCTAAAACACGTATTTACAATACATTTGGGTGAATACAAAAAATAGAAAAAAAATTTGGGAAAAAATTGGGTAAAAAATGGTGATAATTCCGCTAAATATCGTTTAAAGTCATTTGTATTGAACTAATCATACTTTTTAAATTTTTATCGTTAAGTTCACATTATTTTACATCTAAAACACGTCTTTACAATACATTTGGGTGAATATAAAAGGTCGTAAAAAAATTTTGAAATACAGGTGATGAATCCGCTAAATATCGTTTAAAGTCATTTGTATTGAACTAATCATACTTTTTATATTTTTATCGTTAAGTTCACATTATTTTACATCTAAAACACGTCTTTACAATGTATTTGGGTGAATATAAAAGGTCGTAAAAAAATTTTGAAATACAGGTGATGAATCCGCTAAATATCGTCTTAAGTCATTTCTATTAAACTAATCATACTTTTTATATTTTTAACGTTAAGTTCACATTATTTTACATCTAAAACACGTATTTACAATACATTTGGGTGAATACAAAAAATAGAAAAAAAATTTGGGAAAAAATTGGGTAAAAAATGGTGATAATTCCGCTAAATATCGTTTAAAGTCATTTGTATTGAACTAATCATACTTTTTAAATTTTTATCGTTAAGTTCACATTATTTTACATCTAAAACACGTCTTTACAATACATTTGGGTGAATATAAATGGTCGTAAAAAAATTTTGAAATACAGGTGATGAATCCGCTAAATATCGTCTTAAGTCATTTCTATTAAACTAATCATACTTTTTATATTTTTAACGTTAAGTTCACATTATTTTACATCTAAAACACGTGTTTACAATACATTTGGGTGAATACAAAAAATAGAAAAAAAATTTGGTAAAAAATGGTGATAATTCCGCTAAATATCGTTTAAAGTCATTTGTATTGAACTAATCATACTTTTTATATTTTTATCGTTAAGTTCACATTATTTTACATCTAAAACACGTATTTACAATACATTTGGGTGAATACAAAAAATAGAAAAAAAATTTGGGAAAAAATTTGGTAAAAAATGGTGATAATTCCGCTAAATATCGTTTAAAGTCATTTGTATTGAACTAATCATACTTTTTATATTTTTATCGTTAAGTTCACATTATTTTACATCTAAAACACGTATTTACAATACATTTGGGTGAATACAAAAAATAGAAAAAAAATTTGGGAAAAAATTGGGTAAAAAATGGTGATAATTCCGCTAAATATCGTTTAAAGTCATTTGTATTGAACTAATCATACTTTTTAAATTTTTATCGTTAAGTTCACATTATTTTACATCTAAAACACGTCTTTACAATACATTTGGGTGAATATAAAAGGTCGTAAAAAAATTTTGAAATACAGGTGATGAATCCGCTAAATATCGTCTTAAGTCATTTCTATTAAACTAATCATACTTTTTATATTTTTAACGTTAAGTTCACATTATTTTACATCTAAAACACGTATTTACAATACATTTGGGTGAATACAAAAAATAGAAAAAAAATTTGGTAAAAAATGGTGATAATTCCGCTAAATATCGTTTAAAGTCATTTGTATTGAACTAATCATACTTTTTATATTTTTATCGTTAAGTTCACATTATTTTACATCTAAAACACGTCTTTACAATACATTTGGGTGAATATAAAAGGTCGTAAAAAAATTTTGAAATACAGGTGATGAATCCGCTAAATATCGTCTTAAGTCATTTCTATTAAACTAATCATACTTTTTTATTTTTAACGTTAAGTTCACATTATTTTACATCTAAATCACGTGTTTACAATACATTTGGGTGAATACAAAAAATAGAAAAAAAATTTGGTAAAAAATGGTGATAATTCCGCTAAATATCATTTAAAGTCATTTGTATTGAACTAATCATACTTTTTATATTTTTATCGTTAAGTTCACATTATTTTACATCTAAAACACGTATTTACAATACATTTGGGTGAATACAAAAAATAGAAAAAAAATTTGGGAAAAAATTTGGTAAAAAATGGTGATAATTCCGCTAAATATCGTTTAAAGTCATTTGTATTGAACTAATCATACTTTTTATATTTTTATCGTTAAGTTCACATTATTTTACATCTAAAACACGTATTTACAATACATTTGGGTGAATACAAAAAATAGAAAAAAAATTTGGGAAAAAATTGGGTAAAAAATGGTGATAATTCCGCTAAATATCGTTTAAAGTCATTTGTATTGAACTAATCATACTTTTTAAATTTTTATCGTTAAGTTCACATTATTTTACATCTAAAACACGTCTTTACAATACATTTGGGTGAATATAAAAGGTCGTAAAAAAATTTTGAAATACAGGTGATGAATCCGCTAAATATCGTTTAAAGTCATTTGTATTGAACTAATCATACTTTTTATATTTTTATCGTTAAGTTCACATTATTTTACATCTAAAACACGTCTTTACAATGTATTTGGGTGAATATAAAAGGTCGTAAAAAAATTTTGAAATACAGGTGATGAATCCGCTAAATATCGTCTTAAGTCATTTCTATTAAACTAATCATAATTTTTATATTTTTAACGTTAAGTTCACATTATTTTACACCTAAAACACGTATTTACAATACATTTGGGTGAATACAAAAAATAGAAAAAAAATTTGGGAAAATTGGGTAAAAAATGGTGATAATTCCGCTAAATATCGTTTAAAGTCATTTGTATAGAACTAATCATACTTTTTATATTTTTATCGTTAAGTTCACATTATTTTACATCTAAAACACGTCTTTACAATACATTTGGGTGAATATAAAAGGTCGTAAAAAAATTTTGAAATACAGGTGATGAATCCGCTAAATATCGTCTTAAGTCATTTCTATTAAACTAATCATACTTTTTATATTTTTAACGTTAAGTTCACATTATTTTACATCTAAATCACGTGTTTACAATACATTTGGGTGAATACAAAAAATAGAAAAAAAATTTGGTAAAAAATGGTGATAATTCCGCTAAATATCATTTAAAGTCATTTGTATTGAACTAATCATACTTTTTATATTTTTATCGTTAAGTTCACATTATTTTACATCTAAAACACGTATTTACAATACATTTGGGTGAATACAAAAAATAGAAAAAAAATTTGGGAAAAAATTGGGTAAAAAATGGTGATAATTCCGCTAAATATCGTTTAAAGTCATTTGTATTGAACTAATCATACTTTTTAAATTTTTATCGTTAAGTTCACATTATTTTACATCTAAAACACGTCTTTACAATACATTTGGGTGAATATAAAAGGTCGTAAAAAAATTTTGAAATACAGGTGATGAATCCGCTAAATATCGTCTTAAGTCATTTCTATTAAACTAATCATACTTTTTATATTTTTAACGTTAAGTTCACATTATTTTACATCTAAAACACGTATTTACAATACATTTGGGTGAATACAAAAAATAGAAAACAAATTTGGTAAAAAATGGTGATAATTCCGCTAAATATCGTTTAAAGTCATTTGTATTGAACTAATCATACTTTTTATATTTTTATCGTTAAGTTCACATTATTTTACATCTAAAACACGTATTTACAATACATTTGGGTGAATACAAAAAATAGAAAAAAAATTTGGGAAAAAATTTGGTAAAAAATGGTGATAATTCCGCTAAATATCGTTTAAAGTCATTTGTATTGAACTAATCATACTTTTTATATTTTTATCGTTAAGTTCACATTATTTTACATCTAAAACACGTATTT
This sequence comes from Diuraphis noxia, assembly GCF_037042655.1. NCBI lineage: Eukaryota > Metazoa > Arthropoda > Insecta > Hemiptera > Aphididae > Diuraphis > Diuraphis noxia. Next base: position 55,751 of record NW_028301715.1, on the reverse strand, counting down.
ACAATACATTTGGGTGAATACAAAAAATAGAAAAAAAATTTGGGAAAAAATTGGGTAAAAAATGGTGATAATTCCGCTAAATATCGTTTAAAGTCATTTGTATTGAACTAATCATACTTTTTAAATTTTTATCGTTAAGTTCACATTATTTTACATCTAAAACACGTCTTTACAATACATTTGGGTGAATATAAAAGGTCGTAAAAAAATTTTGAAATACAGGTGATGAATCCGCTAAATATCGTCTTAAGTCATTTCTATTAAACTAATCATACTTTTTATATTTTTAACGTTAAGTTCACATTATTTTACATCTAAAACACGTATTTACAATACATTTGGGTGAATACAAAAAATAGAAAAAAAATTTGGTAAAAAATGGTGATAATTCCGCTAAATATCGTTTAAAGTCATTTGTATTGAACTAATCATACTTTTTATATTTTTATCGTTAAGTTCACATTATTTTACATCTAAAACACGTCTTTACAATACATTTGGGTGAATATAAAAGGTCGTAAAAAAATTTTGAAATACAGGTGATGAATCCGCTAAATATCGTCTTAAGTCATTTCTATTAAACTAATCATACTTTTTATATTTTTAACGTTAAGTTCACATTATTTTACATCTAAAACACGTATTTACAATACATTTGGGTGAATACAAAAAATAGAAAAAAAATTTGGTAAAAAATGGTGATAATTCCGCTAAATATCGTTTAAAGTCATTTGTATTGAACTAATCATACTTTTTATATTTTTATCGTTAAGTTCACATTATTTTACATCTAAAACACGTCTTTACAATACATTTGGGTGAATATAAAAGGTCGTAAAAAAATTTTGAAATACAGGTGATGAATCCGCTAAATATCGTCTTAAGTCATTTCTATTAAACTAATCATACTTTTTTATTTTTAACGTTAAGTTCACATTATTTTACATCTAAATCACGTGTTTACAATACATTTGGGTGAATACAAAAAATAGAAAAAAAATTTGGTAAAAAATGGTGATAATTCCGCTAAATATCATTTAAAGTCATTTGTATTGAACTAATCATACTTTTTATATTTTTATCGTTAAGTTCACATTATTTTACATCTAAAACACGTATTTACAATACATTTGGGTGAATACAAAAAATAGAAAAAAAATTTGGGAAAAAATTTGGTAAAAAATGGTGATAATTCCGCTAAATATCGTTTAAAGTCATTTGTATTGAACTAATCATACTTTTTATATTTTTATCGTTAAGTTCACATTATTTTACATCTAAAACACGTATTTACAATACATTTGGGTGAATACAAAAAATAGAAAAAAAATTTGGGAAAAAATTGGGTAAAAAATGGTGATAATTCCGCTAAATATCGTTTAAAGTCATTTGTATTGAACTAATCATACTTTTTAAATTTTTATCGTTAAGTTCACATTATTTTACATCTAAAACACGTCTTTACAATACATTTGGGTGAATATAAAAGGTCGTAAAAAAATTTTGAAATACAGGTGATGAATCCGCTAAATATCGTTTAAAGTCATTTGTATTGAACTAATCATACTTTTTATATTTTTATCGTTAAGTTCACATTATTTTACATCTAAAACACGTCTTTACAATGTATTTGGGTGAATATAAAAGGTCGTAAAAAAATTTTGAAATACAGGTGATGAATCCGCTAAATATCGTCTTAAGTCATTTCTATTAAACTAATCATAATTTTTATATTTTTAACGTTAAGTTCACATTATTTTACACCTAAAACACGTATTTACAATACATTTGGGTGAATACAAAAAATAGAAAAAAAATTTGGGAAAAAATTGGGTAAAAAATGGTGATAATTCCGCTAAATATCGTTTAAAGTCATTTGTATTGAACTAATCATACTTTTTATATTTTTATCGTTAAGTTCACATTATTTTACATCTAAAACACGTCTTTACAATACATTTGGGTGAATATAAAAGGTCGTAAAAAAATTTTGAAATACAGGTGATGAATCCGCTAAATATCGTCTTAAGTCATTTCTATTAAACTAATCATACTTTTTATATTTTTAACGTTAAGTTCACATTATTTTACATCTAAATCACGTGTTTACAATACATTTGGGTGAATACAAAAAATAGAAAAAAAATTTGGTAAAAAATGGTGATAATTCCGCTAAATATCATTTAAAGTCATTTGTATTGAACTAATCATACTTCTTATATTTTTATCGTTAAGTTCACATTATTTTACATCTAAAACACGTATTTACAATACATTTGGGTGAATACAAAAAATAGAAAAAAAATTTGGGAAAAAATTTGGTAAAAAATGGTGATAATTCCGCTAAATATCGTTTAAAGTTATTTGTATTGAACTAATCATACTTTTTATATTTTTATCGTTAAGTTCACATTATTTTACATCTAAAACACGTATTTACAATACATTTGGGTGAATACAAAAAATAGAAAAAAAATTTGGGAAAAAATTTGGTAAAAAATGGTGATAATTCCGCTAAATATCGTTTAAAGTCATTTGTATTGAACTAATCATACTTTTTATATTTTTATCGTTAAGTTCACATTATTTTACATCTAAAACACGTATTTACAATACATTTGGGTGAATACAAAAAATAGAAAAAAAATTTGGGAAAAAATTGGGTAAAAAATGGTGATAATTCCGCTAAATATCGTTTAAAGTCATTTGTATTGAACTAATCATACTTTTTAAATTTTTATCGTTAAGTTCACATTATTTTACATCTAAAACACGTCTTTACAATACATTTGGGTGAATATAAAAGGTCGTAAAAAAATTTTGAAATACAGGTGATGAATCCGCTAAATATCGTCTTAAGTCATTTCTATTAAACTAATCATACTTTTTATATTTTTAACGTTAAGTTCACATTATTTTACATCAAAAACACGTATTTACAATACATTTGGGTGAATACAAAAAATAGAAAAAAAATTTGGGAAAAAATTGGGTAAAAAATGGTGATAATTCCGCTAAATATCGTTTAAAGTCATTTGTATTGAACTAATCATACTTTTTATATTTTTATCGTTAAGTTCACATTATTTTACATCTAAAACACGTATTTACAATACATTTGGGTGAATACAAAAAATAGAAAAAAAATAGAAAAAAAATTTGGTAAAAAATGGTGATAATTCCGCTAAATATCGTTTAAAGTCATTTGTATTGAACTAATCATACTTTTTATATTTTTATCGTTAAGTTCACATTATTTTACATCTAAAACACGTCTTTACAATACATTTGGGTGAATATAAATGGTCGTAAAAAAATTTTGAAATACAGGTGATGAATCCGCTAAATATCGTCTTAAGTCATTTCTATTAAACTAATCATACTTTTTATATTTTTAACGTTAAGTTCACATTATTTTACATCTAAAACACGTGTTTACAATACATTTGGGTGAATACAAAAAATAGAAAAAAAATTTGGTAAAAAATGGTGATAATTCCGCTAAATATCGTTTAAAGTCATTTGTATTGAACTAATCATACTTTTTATATTTTTATCGTTAAGTTCACATTATTTTACATCTAAAACACGTATTTACAATACATTTGGGTGAATACAAAAAATAGAAAAAAAATTTGGGAAAAAATTTGGTAAAAAATGGTGATAATTCCGCTAAATATCGTTTAAAGTCATTTGTATTGAACTAATCATACTTTTTATATTTTTATCGTTAAGTTCACATTATTTTACATCTAAAACACGTATTTACAATACATTTGGGTGAATACAAAAAATAGAAAAAAAATTTGGGAAAAAATTGGGTAAAAAATGGTGATAATTCCGCTAAATATCGTTTAAAGTCATTTGTATTGAACTAATCATACTTTTTAAATTTTTATCGTTAAGTTCACATTATTTTACATCTAAAACACGTCTTTACAATACATTTGGGTGAATATAAAAGGTCGTAAAAAAATTTTGAAATACAGGTGATGAATCCGCTAAATATCGTCTTAAGTCATTTCTATTAAACTAATCATACTTTTTATATTTTTAACGTTAAGTTCACATTATTTTACATCTAAAACACGTATTTACAATACATTTGGGTGAATACAAAAAATAGAAAAAAAATTTGGTAAAAAATGGTGATAATTCCGCTAAATATCGTTTAAAGTCATTTGTATTGAACTAATCATACTTTTTATATTTTTATCGTTAAGTTCACATTATTTTACATCTAAAACACGTCTTTACAATACATTTGGGTGAATATAAAAGGTCGTAAAAAAATTTTGAAATACAGGTGATGAATCCGCTAAATATCGTCTTAAGTCATTTCTATTAAACTAATCATACTTTTTTATTTTTAACGTTAAGTTCACATTATTTTACATCTAAATCACGTGTTTACAATACATTTGGGTGAATACAAAAAATAGAAAAAAAATTTGGTAAAAAATGGTGATAATTCCGCTAAATATCATTTAAAGTCATTTGTATTGAACTAATCATACTTTTTATATTTTTATCGTTAAGTTCACATTATTTTACATCTAAAACACGTATTTACAATACATTTGGGTGAATACAAAAAATAGAAAAAAAATTTGGGAAAAAATTTGGTAAAAAATGGTGATAATTCCGCTAAATATCGTTTAAAGTCATTTGTATTGAACTAATCATACTTTTTATATTTTTATCGTTAAGTTCACATTATTTTACATCTAAAACACGTATTTACAATACATTTGGGTGAATACAAAAAATAGAAAAAAAATTTGGGAAAAAATTGGGTAAAAAATGGTGATAATTCCGCTAAATATCGTTTAAAGTCATTTGTATTGAACTAATCATACTTTTTAAATTTTTATCGTTAAGTTCACATTATTTTACATCTAAAACACGTCTTTACAATACATTTGGGTGAATATAAAAGGTCGTAAAAAAATTTTGAAATACAGGTGATGAATCCGCTAAATATCGTTTAATGTCATTTGTATTGAACTAATCATACTTTTTATATTTTTATCGTTAAGTTCACATTATTTTACATCTAAAACACGTCTTTACAATGTATTTGGGTGAATATAAAAGGTCGTAAAAAAATTTTGAAATACAGGTGATGAATCCGCTAAATATCGTCTTAAGTCATTTCTATTAAACTAATCATACTTTTTATATTTTTAACGTTAAGTTCACATTATTTTACATCTAAAACACGTATTTACAATACATTTGGGTGAATACAAAAAATAGAAAAAAAATTTGGGAAAAAATTGGGTAAAAAATGGTGATAATTCCGCTAAATATCGTTTAAAGTCATTTGTATTGAACTAATCATACTTTTTATATTTTTATCGTTAAGTTCACATTATTTTACATCTAAAACACGTCTTTACAATACATTTGGGTGAATATAAAAGGTCGTAAAAAAATTTTGAAATACAGGTGATGAATCCGCTAAATATCGTCTTAAGTCATTTCTATTAAACTAATCATACTTTTTATATTTTTAACGTTAAGTTCACATTATTTTACATCTAAATCACGTGTTTACAATACATTTGGGTGAATACAAAAAATAGAAAAAAAATTTGGTAAAAAATGGTGATAATTCCGCTAAATATCATTTAAAGTCATTTGTATTGAACTAATCATACTTTTTATATTTTTATCGTTAAGTTCACATTATTTTACATCTAAAACACGTATTTACAATACATTTGGGTGAATACAAAAAATAGAAAAAAAATTTGGGAAAAAATTTGGTAAAAAATGGTGATAATTCCGCTAAATATCGTTTAAAGTCATTTGTATTGAACTAATCATACTTTTTATATTTTTATCGTTAAGTTCACATTATTTTACATCTAAAACACGTATTTACAATACATTTGGGTGAATACAAAAAATAGAAAAAAAATTTGGTAAAAAATGGTGATAATTCCGCTAAATATCGTTTAAAGTCATTTGTATTGAACTAATCATACTTTTTATATTTTTATCGTTAAGTTCACATTATTTTACATCTAAAACACGTATTTACAATACATTTGGGTGAATACAAAAAATAGAAAAAAAATTTGGGAAAAAATTTGGTAAAAAATGGTGATAATTCCGCTAAATATCGTTTAAAGTCATTTGTATTGAACTAATCATACTTTTTATATTTTTATCGTTAAGTTCACATTATTTTACATCTAAAACACGTATTTACAATACATTTGGGTGAATACAAAAAATAGAAAAAAAATTTGGGAAAAAATTGGGTAAAAAATGGTGATAATTCCGCTAAATATCGTTTAAAGTCATTTGTATTGAACTAATCATACTTTTTAAATTTTTATCGTTAAGTTCACATTATTTTACATCTAAAACACGTCTTTACAATACATTTGGGTGAATATAAAAGGTCGTAAAAAAATTTTGAAATACAGGTGATGAATCCGCTAAATATCGTTTAAAGTCATTTGTATTGAACTAATCATACTTTTTATATTTTTATCGTTAAGTTCACATTATTTTACATCTAAAACACGTCTTTACAATGTATTTGGGTGAATATAAAAGGTCGTAAAAAAATTTTGAAATACAGGTGATGAATCCGCTAAATATCGTCTTAAGTCATTTCTATTAAACTAATCATAATTTTTATATTTTTAACGTTAAGTTCACATTATTTTACACCTAAAACACGTATTTACAATACATTTGGGTGAATACAAAAAATAGAAAAAAAATTTGGGAAAAAATTGGGTAAAAAATGGTGATAATTCCGCTAAATATCGTTTAAAGTCATTTGTATTGAACTAATCATACTTTTTATATTTTTATCGTTAAGTTCACATTATTTTACATCTAAAACACGTCTTTACAATACATTTGGGTGAATATAAAAGGTCGTAAAAAAATTTTGAAATACAGGTGATGAATCCGCTAAATATCGTCTTAAGTCATTTCTATTAAACTAATCATACTTTTTATATTTTTAACGTTAAGTTCACATTATTTTACATCTAAATCACGTGTTTACAATACAATTGGGTGAATACAAAAAATAGAAAAAAAATTTGGTAAAAAATGGTGATAATTCCGCTAAATATCATTTAAAGTCATTTGTATTGAACTAATCATACTTTTTATATTTTTATCGTTAAGTTCACATTATTTTACATCTAAAACACGTATTTACAATACATTTGGGTGAATACAAAAAATAGAAAAAAAATTTGGGAAAAAATTTGGTAAAAAATGGTGATAATTCCGCTAAATATCGTTTAAAGTCATTTGTATTGAACTAATCATACTTTTTATATTTTTATCGTTAAGTTCACATTATTTTACATCTAAAACACGTATTTACAATACATTTGGGTGAATACAAAAAATAGAAAAAAAATTTGGTAAAAAATGGTGATAATTCCGCTAAATATCGTTTAAAGTCATTTGTATTGAACTAATCATACTTTTTATATTTTTATCGTTAAGTTCACATTATTTTACATCTAAAACACGTATTTACAATACATTTGGGTGAATACAAAAAATAGAAAAAAAATTTGGGAAAAAATTTGGTAAAAAATGGTGATAATTCCGCTAAATATCGTTTAAAGTCATTTGTATTGAACTAATCATACTTTTTATATTTTTATCGTTAAGTTCACATTATTTTACATCTAAAACACGTATTTACAATACATTTGGGTGAATACAAAAAATAGAAAAAAAATTTGGGAAAAAATTGGGTAAAAAATGGTGATAATTCCGCTAAATATCGTTTAAAGTCATTTGTATTGAACTAATCATACTTTTTAAATTTTTATCGTTAAGTTCACATTATTTTACATCTAAAACACGTCTTTACAATACATTTGGGTGAATATAAAAGGTCGTAAAAAAATTTTGAAATACAGGTGATGAATCCGCTAAATATCGTCTTAAGTCATTTCTATTAAACTAATCATACTTTTTATATTTTTAACGTTAAGTTCACATTATTTTACATCTAAAACACGTATTTACAATACATTTGGGTGAATACAAAAAATAGAAAAAAAATTTGGGAAAAAATTTGGTAAAAAATGGTGATAATTCCGCTAAATATCGTTTAAAGTCATTTGTATTGAACTAATCATACTTTTTATATTTTTATCGTTAAGTTCACATTATTTTACATCTAAAACACGTATTTACAATACATTTGGGTGAATACAAAAAATAGAAAAAAAATTTGGGAAAAAATTGGGTAAAAAATGGTGATAATTCCGCTAAATATCGTTTAAAGTCATTTGTATTGAACTAATCATACTTTTTAAATTTTTATCGTTAAGTTCACATTATTTTACATCTAAAACACGTCTTTACAATACATTTGGGTGAATATAAAAGGTCGTAAAAAAATTTTGAAATACAGGTGATGAATCCGCTAAATATCGTCTTAAGTCATTTCTATTAAACTAATCATACTTTTTATATTTTTAACGTTAAGTTCACATTATTTTACATCTAAAACACGTATTTACAATACATTTGGGTGAATACAAAAAATAGAAAAAAAATTTGGGAAAAAATTGGGTAAAAAATGGTGATAATTCCGCTAAATATCGTTTAAAGTCATTTGTATTGAACTAATCATACTTTTTAAATTTTTATCGTTAAGTTCACATTATTTTACATCTAAAACACGTCTTTACAATACATTTGGGTGAATATAAAAGGTCGTAAAAAAATTTTGAAATACAGGTGATGAATCCGCTAAATATCGTCTTAAGTCATTTCTATTAAACTAATCATACTTTTTATATTTTTAACGTTAAGTTCACATTATTTTACATCTAAAACACGTGTTTACAATACATTTGGGTGAATACAAAAAATAGAAAAAAAATTTGGTAAAAAATGGTGATAATTCCGCTAAATATCGTTTAAAGTCATTTGTATTGAACTAATCATACTTTTTATATTTTTATCGTTAAGTTCACATTATTTTACATCTAAAACACGTATTTACAATACATTTGGGTGAATACAAAAAATAGAAAAAAAATTTGGGAAAAAATTTGGTAAAAAATGGTGATAATTCCGCTAAATATCGTTTAAAGTCATTTGTATTGAACTAATCATACTTTTTAAATTTTTATCGTTAAGTTCACATTATTTTACATCTAAAACACGTCTTTACAATACATTTGGGTGAATATAAAAGGTCGTAAAAAAATTTTGAAATACAGGTGATGAATCCGCTAAATATCGTCTTAAGTCATTTCTATTAAACTAATCATACTTTTTATATTTTTAACGTTAAGTTCACATTATTTTACATCAAAAACACGTGTTTACAATACATTTGGGTGAATACAAAAAATAGAAAAAAAATTTGGTAAAAAATGGTGATAATTCCGCTAAATATCGTTTAAAGTCATTTGTATTGAACTAATCATACTTTTTATATTTTTATCGTTAAGTTCACATTATTTTACATCTAAAACACGTATTTACAATACATTTGGGTGAATACAAAAAATAGAAAAAAAATTTGGGAAAAAATTTGGTAAAAAATGGTGATAATTCCGCTAAATATCGTTTAAAGTCATTTGTATTGAACTAATCATACTTTTTATATTTTTATCGTTAAGTTCACATTATTTTACATCTAAAACACGTATTTACAATACATTTGGGTGAATACAAAAAATAGAAAAAAAATTTGGGAAAAAATTGGGTAAAAAATGGTGATAATTCCGCTAAATATCGTTTAAAGTCATTTGTATTGAACTAATCATACTTTTTATATTTTTATCGTTAAGTTCACATTATTTTACATCTAAAACACGTCTTTACAATACATTTGGGTGAATACAAAAAATAGAAAAAACATTTGGGAAAAAATTGGGTAAAAAATGGTGATAATTCCGCTAAATATCGTTTAAAGTCATTTTTATTGAACTAATCATACTTTTTATATTTTTATCGTTAAGTTCACATTATTTTACATCTAAAACACGTCTTTACAATACATTTGGGTGAATATAAAAGGTCGTAAAAAAATTTTGAAATACAGGTGATGAATCCGCTAAATATCGTCTTAAGTCATTTCTATTAAACTAATCATACTTTTTATATTTTTAACGTTAAGTTCACATTATTTTACATCTAAAACACGTATTTACAATACATTTGGGTGAATACAAAAAATAGAAAAAAAATTTGGGAAAAAATTGGGTAAAAAATGGTGATAATTCCGCTAAATATCGTTTAAAGTCATTTGTATTGAACTAATCATACTTTTTAAATTTTTATCGTTAAGTTCACATTATTTTACATCTAAAACACGTCTTTACAATACATTTGGGTGAATATAAAAGGTCGTAAAAAAATTTTGAAATACAGGTGATGAATCCGCTAAATATCGTCTTAAGTCATTTCTATTAAACTAATCATACTTTTTATATTTTTAACGTTAAGTTCACATTATTTTACATCTAAAACACGTGAATACAAAAAATAGAAAAAAAATTTGGTAAAAAATGGTGATAATTCCGCTAAATATCGTTTAAAGTCATTTGTATTGAACTAATCATACTTTTTATATTTTTATCGTTAAGTTCACATTATTTTACATCTAAAACACGTATTTACAATACATTTGGGTGAATACAAAAAATAGAAAAAAAATTTGGGAAAAAATTTGGTAAAAAATGGTGATAATTCCGCTAAATATCGTTTAAAGTCATTTGTATTGAACTAATCATACTTTTTATATTTTTATCGTTAAGTTCACATTATTTTACATCTAAAACACGTATTTACAATACATTTGGGTGAATACAAAAAATAGAAAAAAAATTTGGGAAAAAATTGGGTAAAAAATGGTGATAATTCCGCTAAATATCGTTTAAAGTCATTTGTATTGAACTAATCATACTTTTTAAATTTTTATCGTTAAGTTCACATTATTTTACATCTAAAACACGTCTTTACAATACATTTGGGTGAATATAAAAGGTCGTAAAAAAATTTTGAAATACAGGTGATGAATCCGCTAAATATCGTCTTAAGTCATTTCTATTAAACTAATCATACTTTTTATATTTTTAACGTTAAGTTCACATTATTTTACATCTAAAACACGTATTTACAATACATTTGGGTGAATACAAAAAATAGAAAAAAAATTTGGGAAAAAATTGGGTAAAAAATGGTGATAATTCCGCTAAATATCGTTTAAAGTCATTTGTATTGAACTAATCATACTTTTTATATTTTTATCGTTAAGTTCACATTATTTTACATCTAAAACACGTATTTACAATACATTTGGGTGAATACAAAAAATAGAAAAAAAATAGAAAAAAAATTTGGTAAAAAATGGTGATAATTCCGCTAAATATCGTTTAAAGTCATTTGTATTGAACTAATCATACTTTTTATATTTTTATCGTTAAGTTCACATTATTTTACATCTAAAACACGTCTTTACAATACATTTGGGTGAATATAAATGGTCGTAAAAAAATTTTGAAATACAGGTGATGAATCCGCTAAATATCGTCTTAAGTCATTTATATTAAACTAATCATACTTTTTATATTTTTAACGTTAAGTTCACATTATTTTACATTTAAAACACGTGTTTACAATACATTTGGGTGAATACAAAAAATAGAAAAAAAATTTGGTAAAAAATGGTGATAATTCCGCTAAATATCGTTTAAAGTCATTTGTATTGAACTAATCATACTTTTTATATTTTTATCGTTAAGTTCACATTATTTTACATCTAAAACAAGTATTTACAATACATTTGGGTGAATATAAAAGGTCGTAAAAAAATTTTGAAATACAGGTGATGAATCCGCTAAATATCGTCTTAAGTCATTTCTATTAAACTAATCATACTTTTTATATTTTTAACGTTAAGTTCACATTATTTTACATCTAAAACACGTATTTACAATACATTTGGGTGAATACAAAAAATAGAAAAAAAATTTGGGAAAAAATTGGGTAAAAAATGGTGATAATTCCGCTAAATATCGTTTAAAGTCATTTGTATTGAACTAATCATACTTTTTAAATTTTTATCGTTAAGTTCACATTATTTTACATCTAAAACACGTCTTTACAATACATTTGGGTGAATATAAAAGGTCGTAAAAAAATTTTGAAATACAGGTGATGAATCCGCTAAATATCGTCTTAAGTCATTTCTATTAAACTAATCATACTTTTTATATTTTTAACGTTAAGTTCACATTATTTTACATCTAAAACACGTGTTTACAATACATTTGGGTGAATACAAAAAATAGAAAAAAAATTTGGTAAAAAATTGTGATAATTCCGCTAAATATCGTTTAAAGTCATTTGTATTGAACTAATCATACTTTTTATATTTTTATCGTTAAGTTCACATTATTTTACATCTAAAACACGTATTTACAATACATTTGGGTGAATACAAAAAATAGAAAAAAAATTTGGGAAAAAATTTGGTAAAAAATGGTGATAATTCCGCTAAATATCGTTTAAAGTCATTTGTATTGAACTAATCATACTTTTTATATTTTTATCGTTAAGTTCACATTATTTTACATCTAAAACACGTATTTACAATACATTTGGGTGAATACAAAAAATAGAAAAAAAATTTGGGAAAAAATTGGGTAAAAAATGGTGATAATTCCGCTAAATATCGTTTAAAGTCATTTGTATTGAACTAATCATACTTTTTAAATTTTTATCGTTAAGTTCACATTATTTTACATCTAAAACACGTCTTTACAATACATTTGGGTGAATATAAAAGGTCGTAAAAAAATTTTGAAATACAGGTGATGAATCCGCTAAATATCGTCTTAAGTCATTTCTATTAAACTAATCATACTTTTTATATTTTTAACGTTAAGTTCACATTATTTTACATCTAAAACACGTGTTTACAATACATTTGGGTGAATACAAAAAATAGAAAAAAAATTTGGTAAAAAATGGTGATAATTCCGCTAAATATCGTTTAAAGTCATTTGTATTGAACTAATCATACTTTTTATATTTTTATCGTTAAGTTCACATTATTTTACATCTAAAACACGTATTTACAATACATTTGGGTGAATACAAAAAATAGAAAAAAAATTTGGGAAAAAATTTGGTAAAAAATGGTGATAATTCCGCTAAATATCGTTTAAAGTCATTTGTATTGAACTAATCATACTTTTTATATTTTTATCGTTAAGTTCACATTATTTTACATCTAAAACACGTATTTACAATACATTTGGGTGAATACAAAAAATAGAAAAAAAATTTGGGAAAAAATTGGGTAAAAAATGGTGATAATTCCGCTAAATATCGTTTAAAGTCATTTGTATTGAACTAATCATACTTTTTAAATTTTTATCGTTAAGTTCACATTATTTTACATCTAAAACACGTCTTTACAATACATTTGGGTGAATATAAAAGGTCGTAAAAAAATTTTGAAATACAGGTGATGAATCCGCTAAATATCGTCTTAAGTCATTTCTATTAAACTAATCATACTTTTTATATTTTTAACGTTAAGTTCACATTATTTTACATCTAAAACACGTATTTACAATACATTTGGGTGAATACAAAAAATAGAAAAAAAATTTGGGAAAAAATTGGGTAAAAAATGGTGATAATTCCGCTAAATATCGTTTAAAGTCATTTGTATTGAACTAATCATACTTTTTATATTTTTATCGTTAAGTTCACATTATTTTACATCTAAAACACGTATTTACAATACATTTGGGTGAATACAAAAAATAGAAAAAAAATAGAAAAAAAATTTGGTAAAAAATGGTGATAATTCCGCTAAATATCGTTTAAAGTCATTTGTATTGAACTAATCATACTTTTTATATTTTTATCGTTAAGTTCACATTATTTTACATCTAAAACACGTCTTTACAATACATTTGGGTGAATATAAATGGTCGTAAAAAAATTTTGAAATACAGGTGATGAATCCGCTAAATATCGTCTTAAGTCATTTATATTAAACTAATCATACTTTTTATATTTTTAACGTTAAGTTCACATTATTTTACATTTAAAACACGTGTTTACAATACATTTGGGTGAATACAAAAAATAGAAAAAATATTTGGTAAAAAATGGTGATAATTCCGCTAAATATCGTTTAAAGTCATTTGTATTGAACTAATCATACTTTTTATATTTTTATCGTTAAGTTCACATTATTTTACATCTAAAACAAGTATTTACAATACATTTGGGTGAATACAAAAAATAGAAAAAAAATAGAAAAAAAATTTGGTAAAAAATGGTGATAATTCCGCTAAATATCGTTTAAAGTCATTTGTATTGAACTAATCATACTTTTTATATTTTTATCGTTAAGTTCACATTATTTTACATCTAAAACACGTCTTTACAATACATTTGGGTGAATATAAATGGTCGTAAAAAAATTTTGAAATACAGGTGATGAATCCGCTAAATATCGTCTTAAGTCATTTATATTAAACTAATCATACTTTTTATATTTTTAACGTTAAGTTCACATTATTTTACATTTAAAACACGTGTTTACAATACATTTGGGTGAATACAAAAAATAGAAAAAAAATTTGGTAAAAAATGGTGATAATTCCGCTAAATATCGTTTAAAGTCATTTGTATTGAACTAATCATACTTTTTATATTTTTATCGTTAAGTTCACATTATTTTACATCTAAAACAAGTATTTACAATACATTTGGGTGAATACAAAAAATTGAAAAAAAATTTGGGAAAAAATTTGGTAAAAAATGGTGATAATTCCGCTAAATATCGTTTAAAGTCATTTGTATTGAACTAATCATACTTTTTATATTTTTATCGTTAAGTTCACATTATTTTACATCTAAAACACGTATTTACAATACATTTGGGTGAATACAAAAAATAGAAAAAAAATTTGGGAAAAAATTGGGTAAAAAATGGTGATAAATCCGCTAAATATCGTTTAAAGTCATTTGTATTGAACTAATCATACTTTTTAAATTTTTATCGTTAAGTTCACATTATTTTACATCTAAAACACGTCTTTACAATACATTTGGGTGAATATAAAAGGTCGTAAAAAAATTTTGAAATACAGTTGATGAATCCGCTAAATATCGTCTTAAGTCATTTCTATTAAACTAATCATACTTTTTATATTTTTAACGTTAAGTTCACATTATTTTACATCTAAAACACGTGTTTACAATACATTTGGGTGAATACAAAAAATAGAAAAAAAATTTGGGAAAAAATTGGGTAAAAAATGGTGATAATTCCGCTAAATATCGTTTAAAGTCATTTGTATTGAACTAATCATACTTTTTATATTTTTATCGTTAAGTTCACATTATTTTACATCTAAAACACGTCTTTACAATACATTTGGGTGAATATAAAAGGTCGTAAAAAAATTTTGAAATACAGGTGATGAATGCTCTAAATATCGTCTTAAGTCATTTCTATTAAACTAATCATACTTTTTATATTTTTAACGTTAAGTTCACATTATTTTACATCTAAATCACGTGTTTACAATACATTTGGGTGAATACAAAAAATAGAAAAAAAATTTGGTAAAAAATGGTGATAATTCCGCTAAATATCGTTTAAAGTCATTTGTATTGAACTAATCATACTTTTTATATTTTTATCGTTAAGTTCACATTATTTTACATCTAAAACACGTCTTTACAATACATTTGGGTGAATACAAAAAATAGAAAAAAAATTTGGGAAAAAATTTGGTAAAAAATGGTGATAATTCCGCTAAATATCGTTTAAAGTCATTTGTATTGAACTAATCATACTTTTTATATTTTTATCGTTAAGTTCACATTATTTTACATCTAAAACACGTATTTACAATACATTTGGGTGAATACAAAAAATAGAAAAAAAATTTGGGAAAAAATTGGGTAAAAAATGGTGATAATTCCGCTAAATATCGTTTAAAGTCATTTGTATTGAACTAATCATACTATTTAAATTTTTATCGTTAAGTTCACATTATTTTACATCTAAAACACGTCTTTAAAATACATTTGGGTGAATATAAAAGGTCGTAAAAAAATTTTGAAATACAGGTGATGAATCCGCTAAATATCGTCTTAAGTCATTTCTATTAAACTAATCATACTTTTTATATTTTTAACGTTAAGTTCACATTATTTTACATCTAAAACACGTATTTACAATACATTTGGGTGAATACAAAAAATAGAAAAAAAATTTGGGAAAAAATTGGGTAAAAAATGGTGATAATTCCGCTAAATATCGTTTAAAGTCATTTGTATTGAACTAATCATACTTTTTATATTTTTATCGTTAGGTTCACATTATTTTACATCTAAAACACGTCTTTACAATACATTTGGGTGAATATAAAAGGTCGTAAAAAAATTTTGAAATACAGGTGATGAATCCGCTAAATATCGTCTTAAGTCATTTCTATTAAACTAATCATACTTTTTATATTTTTAACGTTAAGTTCACATTATTTTACATCTAAAACACGTATTTACAATACATTTGGGTGAATACAAAAAATAGAAAAAAAATTTGGGAAAAAATTGGGTAAAAAATGGTGATAATTCCGCTAAATATCGTTTAAAGTCATTTGTATTGAACTAATCATACTTTTTATATTTTTATCGTTAAGTTCACATTATTTTACATCTAAAACACGTCTTTACAATACATTTGGGTGAATATAAAAGGTCGTAAAAAAATTTTGAAATACAGGTGATGAATCCTCTAAATATCGTCTTAAGTCATTTCTATTAAACTAATCATACTTTTTATATTTTTAACGTTAAGTTCACATTATTTTACATCTAAATCACGTGTTTACAATACATTTGGGTGAATACAAAAAATAGAAAAAAAATTTGGTAAAAAATGGTGATAATTCCGCTAAATATCGTTTAAAGTCATTTGTATTGAACTAATCATACTTTTTATATTTTTATCGTTAAGTTCACATTATTTTACATCTAAAACACGTCTTTACAATACATTTGGGTGAATACAAATGGTCGTAAAAAAATTTTGAAATACAGGTGATGAATCCGCTAAATATCGTCTTAAGTCATTTCTATTAAACTAATCATACTTTTTATATTTTTAACGTTAAGTTCACATTATTTTACATCTAAAACACGTGTTTACAATACATTTGGGTGAATACAAAAAATAGAAAAAAAATTTGGTAAAAAATGGTGATAATTCCGCTAAATATCGTTTAAAGTCATTTGTATTGAACTAATCATACTTTTTATATTTTTATCGTTAAGTTCACATTATTTTACATCTAAAACACGTATTTACAATACATTTGGGTGAATACAAAAAATAGAAAAAAAATTTGGGAAAAAATTTGGTAAAAAATGGTGATAATTCCGCTAAATATCGTTTAAAGTCATTTGTATTGAACTAATCATACTTTTTATATTTTTATCGTTAAGTTCACATTATTTTACATCTAAAACACGTCTATACAATACATTTGGGTGAATATAAAAGGTCGTAAAAAAATTTTGAAATACAGGTGATGAATCCGCTAAATATCGTCTTAAGTCATTTCTATTAAACTAATCATACTTTTTATATTTTTAACGTTAAGTTCACATTATTTTACATCTAAAACACGTGTTTACAATACATTTGGGTGAATACAAAAAATAGAAAAAACATTTGGGAAAAAATTGGGTAAAAAATGGTGATAATTCCGCTAAATATCGTTTAAAGTCATTTGTATTGAACTAATCATACTTTTTATATTTTTATCGTTAAGTTCACATTATTTTACATCTAAAACACGTATTTACAATACATTTGGGTGAATACAAAAAATAGAAAAAAAATTTGGGAAAAAATTTGGTAAAAAATGGTGATAATTCCGCTAAATATCGTTTAAAGTCATTTGTATTGAACTAATCATACTTTTTATATTTTTATCGTTAAGTTCACATTATTTTACATCTAAAACACGTCTATACAATACATTTGGGTGAATATAAAAGGTCGTAAAAAAATTTTGAAATACAGGTGATGAATCCGCTAAATATCGTCTTAAGTCATTTCTATTAAACTAATCATACTTTTTATATTTTTAACGTTAAGTTCACATTATTTTACATCTAAAACACGTGTTTACAATACATTTGGGTGAATACAAAAAATAGAAAAAACATTTGGGAAAAAATTGGGTAAAAAATGGTGATAATTCCGCTAAATATCGTTTAAAGTCATTTGTATTGAACTAATCATACTTTTTATATTTTTATCGTTAAGTTCACATAATTTTACATCTAAAACACGTCTTTACAATACATTTGGGTGAATATAAAAGGTCGTAAAAAAATTTTGAAATACAGGTGATGAATCCGCTAAATATCGTCTTAAGTCATTTCTATTAAACTAATCATACTTTTTATATTTTTAACGTTAAGATCACATTATTTTACATCTAAATCACGTGTTTACAATACATTTGGGTGAATACAAAAAATAGAAAAAAAATTTGGTAAAAAATGGTGATAATTCCGCTAAATATCGTTTAAAGTCATTTGTATTGAACTAATCATACTTTTTATATTTTTATCGTTAAGTTCACATTATTTTACATCTAAAACACGTATTTACAGGTTAGGTTAGGTTCAGTTAGCGCGTCGGTAAGTTAGCGCGTCGGTAGTCAGTTAGCGCGTCGGTAGTCACAGTTAGCGCGTCGGTAGTCAGTTAGCGCGTCGGTAGTTTAGTTAGCGCGTCGGTAGTCAGTTAGCGCGTCGGTAGTCAAGTTAGCGCGTCGGTAGTCAGTTAGCGCGTCGGTAGTCAGTTAGCGCGTCGGTAGTCATCTAGACACACGTTCCTCGCAGTGCACCGCTCCGAAGCCCGCCCCCAGTGGCAGTTTTTTGTTTTGGACACCTACGGTTCCAAGCGAGTCTTAAGTTGTGACAGCACCACCGAACCCTAATAACAAGTGCGCGATCAGGCCGGTGTCGTTTTCGAGTCGGCCTGAATAAAATTCCCCCCGTGGGGCGACGCTGGAGATTTCTCCATAAGGCGAACACGGCCGCCCGATTTCGGTAAGTAATCCGATTTCTATTTCCGTTGCCACGCGCGCCGGTTCATCGACCAGAGCTCCGGCACGTGCCGACCCGACCGGCGAAGGTCACAGATCCGCCACGCGCGCTCGCGCGACTCGGCCATCACCCAAGCCAGCGGACCCCCCTCTAAGCGGCTTTTAGCCGATATCTCGGTAGGGAGTGCCCGCAGCGGCTCGGGAGCAAAACTTGCCCCCCTCCTACGTCACGGACCCACCACGGTCACGCCAGCGAAGATCCCGAAGACCCCAACACTCTAACCCTACCAGAAGCGGAGACAGAGGAAACGGGCCTAAAAGGACCAAAATCGGTTTTTGGCTGATAACTCGGTAAGGAGTGGTCTGAGCGGCTCGGGAGCAAAAATTTGCCCCCCCAAAACCCCCTGACCTACCACGGACCGTACGAATAAGTAACCGAAGACCCCGACCCTCTACCCCCCCCAGGGGCCGAGATACGGCACCCTTACACGGTACCCGGGCACAACACGAAAGACCTACAGGACACCGAAACCAGGATACGGCCAAGCTAGGTAAGGTCCTAGATCGGGCCCAAGCGCCCCCCCCCCCCCCTCCCACCACAACATGGACAACGATTCAACGACGCCGGCCACGCCGCAGGTGCGAGATACTACACGGCGTTGGGATAACGAATACGGACCCGAAGAAGTGGCAGACTACAGCCCGACGCGAGAACGATCTCCGATGACGCTATGGGTGGAAAGCTCCAAGAGGAAGATCGATGAATCTCCGCCAACCGCATCAGACCCCGGAACATGCGAGCTAGAGGTCGGACTTCAATACATTCGTTCTGCTCTCAAGTCCGCTGCGCACGAGGCTAAGCTTGCGCGTACGAAGGAGGAGTCACCAGCGATCAAGCGCATTGCTGGCCTCATCGACGACATCAATAAGACGTTAACCAGCCTGATCAGCAAAAAGGGGAAACTGCGTCTAGCTACCTCTCCACCATCACAGCAGCCCAAAAAACCGAAGTGTGACCTCCCCGACAAACCGGTGTTGGTTGACGCCTCAACCGATACGGTCCTTACCCCTAGCTGGTGGGACAGTGACGCCGCGTTCGAGGCGAAAACGCGGAAGATCAGCACAGTTCGCGAGACCCGCGTCGCGGGTACATCTAACAGGATCGCTCAGACCAGAGACACGGAGGTGGAGTCGGCCGACACCGACGCGGAAGCCCCGTGGTCTGGCGTAGTCAAGAGGGGCGCGAAGAAGCGAGCGGCCGTCACAACAGTTCCTAGCCCACCCGCTGCTACAGCACTACCGAAGCCGCCAGCCAAACTAAACAGGCCGCCGGCGATTCTCGTCAGACTGGCTGAGGGCAAGACGTACACCGACACGGTACGATCGGTGCGGGCATGCGGTCTCTCGGCATCGGACATTGGGGCAAACGTAACGATGCGCGAGACACGCGACGGTTCACTGCTACTGGAGCTGGCCAAGGGGGCCAAGTCTGCGACCGCTGCCAAGACCATTTTCTCAGCTATTAGTACTCAGCTCGGGGATTCTGTTGGGAAGGTGTCCCAACTTGGCGTCCAGACTGAGGTGGAGATCCTCGACTTGGACGCTGTTTCCACCGCAGCTGAGGTACTTGATGCTCTGCGCTCCGCCATCCCCGGACAAGACGATCCCGCGGCCCAAGCCGATAGAAACAGCATCGGGGACATCCACATCTGGCCAACACGATCGGGCCAACAGATAGCGACGGCCAAGATGTCCAAGCACGCCGCATCGCTAATAACTAGAATAGCAGTTGGTTGGACAATGTGCCGGGTTCGGGCTAGGACGTTACCTCCGGAGAGGTGCTTCCGATGCCAGAACTTCGGGCACAATGCGAGGAATTGCACCGGGCCAGACAGGACGGGGGCCTGCTGGAAATGTGGCCTCACTGATCATTTACTCAAGAATTGTCAGGCGTCTGACGATAGCTGCTTGGCCTGCGAGCTCGCCGGTCACCCTAAGGTAAGCCACAGGCCCGGATCGGGCGCCTGTGCAGCCAGGAAGCGAGCCGCCGGTTGGAAGTCCAGTTCATAGGATGGTTAACTTCCTCCAAATTAACCTGAATAGGAACTGGGCTGCGGAGCAGCTTATGTTCCAGACAGCGATCGAAACAGAAGCGGATATTCTCATCGTCAGTGAGCCGTTCAGGCGCTGTGGAGACGAGATCAGGTGGTGCTTCAGCGAAGATCGGATGGCGGCGGTGGCATCCACAACCCGCACAGCCATGACCCACGACGGCCAGGGCCACGGAGGCGGATTCGCCTGGATGTCCTTCCAAAACCTGACGATCTTCAGCTGCTACTGCAGACCGGGCACCACCATAAACGAATACGCGCTCTTCCTGAGCGAGCTTGAAGCTGCCATCCGCGGAAGAGGAGTCTGCGAACTGATCGTAGCCGGCGATTTTAACGCGTGGAGTGTTGAGTGGGGGTCGAGGACCAACAACCCCAGAGGCCAACTACTATCGGATATGGTTAACAGTTTGGGGCTCACTGTTGCCAATGTTGGCTCCACTCCGACCTTCCGCAGAGCTGAGGCCACATCGATCATCGACGTTACTTTCTCGAAGAACACGAACGTAACCGACTGGAGAGTCCTGGAGGTCGACTCCCTGAGTGACCACATGTTAGTGTCGTTCCGATCCGAATCACGGATGCTAGCCGCTGATCCCGTCGAGCCACCGTCAAACGAACTTCGCGGCTGGGCTGTGAGGAAGCGTGACGACGATGCCCTGGCCGACTACCTCACGGGATCCCGCCTTGAAGTTCCCACGGGTGATTCGACTGCGGCCAATGCCTTGGCCTCGGCTGACGCACTCGACGGCTATCTGATCGGAGCATGTGAGGCATCCATGCCCAGAAGGCGGCGAGGTCCTCCGGGTAAGACTCCTGTCCACTGGTGGTCGGACGAGATTGCTGACCTGCGCCGGAACTGCCTGACTCTACGCCGTCGGTACCAGGCGCGTCTTAGTCAACCCGGTCAACCTGGTGTTGAAGAGAGCAGGATCGCGTTCACCACCGCCAGAAAGGTACTTCGCACCTCGATCAAAACCGCCAAGGCGAAATGCTGGTCCGACCTGTGTGATCAGGTGGACCACGATCCTTGGGGCAAGCCCTATCGTATCGTAATGAAAAAGTTCGGACGCAGGCCTCCCGGATCAGACTCCAAAGGAAAGGAGTCTGCTATCGCTGACCATCTGTTCCCGGCGGACGCCGTGACAAACTGGGACGAAGCCCCTTCGCCCGCGGTGTACAACATCTTTGAGGCTTTCGACCCGGTCAGTAACACGTTTGAATTCACAAGAGTCATACCACCATTCACACCACCTGAGCTGCTCAGGGCCGTCAAGAGGCTCGCGCCCGGCAAGGCTCCAGGCCCGT
This sequence comes from Diuraphis noxia, assembly GCF_037042655.1. Lineage (NCBI taxonomy): Eukaryota > Metazoa > Arthropoda > Insecta > Hemiptera > Aphididae > Diuraphis > Diuraphis noxia. Next base: position 33,211 of record NW_028301715.1, on the reverse strand, counting down.
CCGGAATACCCAACGAAGTTATTAAGATGGTCGTCGCACGTCACCACCGCAAGGCCCTCCAGGTTTTCAACAACTGCCTCTCGGCACTCACCTTTCCGCCTCGGTGGAAGAGAGCACGTCTCGTGCTGATCAGGAAGGGCCCCGACAAGCCAATTGATCAGCCGTCCAGTTTCCGGCCAATCTGCATGCTGGACCACTCCGGTAAGATCCTCGAGAGACTCCTGCTCCAAAGGTTGGAGTCGCATCTCGACGCCCACGGCGGCCGGAGGAGGTCCAGCAATCAGTTTGGCTTCCGCAAGGGGGTCAGCACGGAGTCGGCTATAGACCACGTCTTGAACATTGCCAGACAAGCGGCATCCGGTCCAGGTAAGAAGGACCTGTGCGTGTTGATCACTTTAGACGTAAAAAACGCCTTCAATTCGCTGAGATGGACTGTTATCGACGACGCGATGAGAAAGAAGAAGGTGCCAGAGTATCTGGTCGAGATGATTAGGTCATGGCTCTCCGACCGCCTTCTACTGACCGGCGACGAACTCACTCCGAGGCCAGTGACCTGCGGCGTCCCCCAAGGTTCCGTGCTGGGCCCCGCATTATGGAATGTGGCTTACGACTCACTCCTGGACATGGACGTTCCCCCCGGAGTACACCTGGTAGGTTTTGCCGACGACCTCGCGGTTATCGGGGTCGCAAAGACTGGCGGACTGCTCGAGGACTCGGTGAATCCCACCCTAGAGTCCATCGACGCTTGGATGCGGGGTAAGGGTCTAGAACTAGCTCACCATAAAAGCGAGGCGGTCATGCTCACGAGAAGATGGGCCTATACCGCACCAAATCTGGTCATCGGAGGCCACCGGATAGTAATTAGGCCCTTCCTGAGATACCTCGGGGTGTTCATCGACCAGAGAATGACATTTTCGACCCATGTAATCACCGTCGCTAAGAAAGCGACCAAGTCAGCCGTAGCCTTGTCAAGACTTATGCCGAACATCGGGGGACCCTGTCAATCCAGGAGAAGACTCCTGGCGTCAGTCGTGGAGAGCCAACTATTGTACGCGGCGCCAACCTGGGTTGACTCGGCTACCTCCTCGGCAAGAACAGTGAAGAATCTCGTGCGTCCGCAGAGGGCAATAGCGCTTCGGATAATTAGAGCATACCGTACAGTGTCTGATGAGGCAGCGCTGGTGCTCGCAGGGATGCCACCGGCGGACCTCCTCGCCAAGGAAAGAAAACGGATTAGGACCAGAACCGCTGCCCCACCGATCCCGGACGCAATACCGATCTCCAAGCCGGCAATCAAGAGGCTAGAACGCAGTGTCACCATCACCCAATGGCAGGCTAGGTGGGCGTCTACACCTAAGGCGTCATGGACCAGGAGGTTGTTGCCCGACCTTAACAGGTGGGTTGGAAGAACCGTGCCGAGGATGCCACTAACGTTCCACATGACGCAAGCACTCACCGGTCACGGTTGCTTCCAACATTACCTGCACAAAATGGGAAGGGCCAACTCGCCCCAATGCACCTTGTGTGGTCACGACTCAGACACCGCCGAACACACTTTGGTGAGCTGTGTATTCTTCAGTGGCTCCAGGGAGGAGCTCACCAGTCGGCTTGGACGCCACCCAAGTGTTGAAGATTTCTCTGAGATTTTGTGTGGCCCTGATTTTGACAGCCTTCCAGCGGACACGACTGAGAGGAGTTTGGTGTTGTCAAACGCCGAGGAAGATTTTCGGCTACTGTACAGGATGGTGGAGTCAATCATGTCTCTCAAAGAGGAAGAGGAAAGGAGAAGGCAGGCCGCTGACGGGAGATGACGATGTCCCGACACTCGAAGCTGATGCACCTTTTCAACGTCTGCAAGTTTGACAAAATTCTGATTTGTAACCTTGAGATTGTAAACTAATATTGTATATATTTTTTGTTCTATGTTTGTAAGCCCCTCGAGCCTGGCTCCCAGACAGATGAGAAACACCCTCGCGGGTGAAAGTCTGTCTGGCCGCGGGGGCAATGTAATGATTTTGTACTTGTTGATACTTTTGTAGCCATTGTAATTTATTGCTTTATTACAATAAACGATGGGGGCCGGAGTGGACGTAATGCTAACGCAGTCCCCACTCCGGTCCTCGATACCACGCAAAAAAAAAAAAAAAAAAAAAAAGGTTAGGTTAGGTTAGGTTAGGTTAGGTTAGGTTAGGTTAGGTTAGGTTCCCCCCCGAAGGGACCCACCTTGACGTGGTGGGGGGGCTCACCGACTCCGGTCGGTGCTAAGAGGTACCCAACACCGGGGAAGCGATCGCCCCCCGGTGTTCTGGAAGATCAGGCAAATCATCGGAACCAGGACATTCGACGCGAGGCTGGTGTCGTTGGTGGCGGCTAAGCCAAAAATCAACAATATAATGATGGATTTACTAACAGGAATTGAAGTTACCGCACCAGGGGATTCGGACCCCCAGGCGCCGGCAGCAGTGAGTGGATCCGGGGTAACAGCCGGGTCCAACGTAGCGGGCTCACTGCGGTCGTCAACAAGCGACCGTGAGAGCGCGGGGGTGGCCAGCCTGGCCCCCGCCACTCTTAAAACTACAAGTGCTGAGACAGCCGTGCTTCAGGACGTGGGTAAGATAGCCGATCTAACACAACACGATGGCAGTGGTCGAAACCAGAGGTCCACCCTGACAGATAAGCTGATTGCCTCCAACAGGAAACCTACTCATGCGTCTGAAGTCACACAAGCAAAAAAGGGAAGTCGCGAAGAAGCCGAGGATCTGTTTGCAAAATCCATAGAGAAGACTATGGAAGAACTGGCAAAACTTGAAGAGGCTGTGGCGGGAGCACCCAATACAAAGAAGGATGTAAAAGATAGTTCCAGATCACTTGGAATATCAATAAGAATGATGATGAAGCACATGTCACTTGTAGACAAATTTCCCTCACGTGATCGAGCAACAAAATGTCAACAACAGCAGTTACAACAGCAACAACAACAACAGGCTATACAACAACTACAACAACAAGTACAAGCTCAGCATCAAACACAAATAGAACAGTACAACCGTACACAAGAAGCTATTAAAAACATCCAAACGGCCCAAACCAATACTCTTGCAGAACTACATAAAATGCAAGAGGCGTTAAATGAAACACGACTACAGAGGGAATCGAGGTCGTGGGCAACAGTCACCGCAGAAACGCAGAAGGATGAACGCAAGAAATCGAACGATAGCATTCAAGTAGAAGGGACCTCTAAACCAAGGGCACAAACCAAGACCAAGGAATTTCCCAGGCCACCGAGACCGAGACCCCCGGCCATCATTGTGCGTGTAAAAGACGGGACATACTCTGACACTCTGAAAAAAATAAAGGCATGCGAGAAAATGAAGGCAGTGGCAAAGGACATAGTCGGGCTTACGAAAACGAGGAATGGCGATCTCCTAGTACGGGTCAACTCAAAGACGGAAAAGTCCAAACAACTTATCGAGGCGTTAGGCTCAGTAACGGGAGACGAGACGGCAGTCAAGGAAATGGTAAACTATACAAAAGTAGTAGTCCAGGACCTCGACGAACAAGCAGAACCGCAGGAGGTAATCGACGCTATCAGCGAGGCTATCTCCGCTAAACAAGAAGATGTAAGGGTGGTGTCAACGAGAGAAGTCACCAGAGGACAGAAATGGGCCGTCGTATCGCTCCCCACTGCGTTAGCGAAAAAACTTCTCGTAGCAGGGAAGCTGAGAGTTGGCTACGTAATCTGCCGGCTACGCCTCTGGGAGGATCGGGGCAGAGGGAGATGTCCAAGGTGTCTAGCCTTTGGCCATCCCCGAAGCGAATGCACGGGCCCGGACAGACAAAACTGCTGCAGAGAATGCGGCGAGATTGGGCACAAGGCATCAAACTGCACTTCAGCGACAGATATCAAGTCCGCCTTTAGAGCAACTCTAACAGCCAGCACAAAGAGAGACAGGGAGGTACAAAGGGAGTCAGACTCAGAACTAGGCACCCGAAACGTACACCAAGATGCCTAAGTACTTACAAATAAATCTGAACTGCTGCAAGGCAGCCCAGGCCCTGTTGCATCAGGTTGCAGCAGAAGAGGATATCGACTTCATATTGGCAAGCGAATTCAACAGAGCGGAGGGGCCAAACTGGTACGCTGACACGCTGGGCAAAGCAGCCATCGTAAACGTCAGTAAAACGAGGCTAGAAAAGGAAGGACTCGGAGAGGCAGGCTTCAGATGGGTGGCAGTACACGGACAGTTAGCGCGTCGGTAGTCAGTTAGCGCGTCGGTAGTTAGTTAGCGCGTCGGTAGTCAGTTAGCGCGTCGGTAGTCATCTAGTTAGCGCGTCGGTAGTCATCTCAGTTAGCGCGTCGGTAGTCATCTCAGTTAGCGCGTCGGTAGTCATCAGTTAGCGCGTCGGTAGTCATCAGTTAGCGCGTCGGTAGTCATCAGTTAGCGCGTCGGTAGTCATCTAGTTAGCGCGTCGGTAGTCATCAGTTAGCGCGTCGGTAGTCATCCAGTTAGCGCGTCGGTAGTCATCTAAGTTAGCGCGTCGGTAGTCATCAGTTAGCGCGTCGGTAGTCATCTCAGTTAGCGCGTCGGTAGTCATCTAGACACACGTTCCTCGCAGTGCACCGCTCCGAAGCCCGCCCCCAGTGGCAGTTTTTTGTTTTGGACACCTACGGTTCCAAGCGAGTCTTAAGTTGTGACAGCACCACCGAACCCTAATAACAAGTGCGCGATCAGGCCGGTGTCGTTTTCGAGTCGGCCTGAATAAAATTCCCCCCGTGGGGCGACGCTGGAGATTTCTCCATAAGGCGAACACGGCCGCCCGATTTCGGTAAGTAATCCGATTTCTATTTCCGTTGCCACGCGCGCCGGTTCATCGACCAGAGCTCCGGCACGTGCCGACCCGACCGGCGAAGGTCACAGATCCGCCACGCGCGCTCGCGCGACTCGGCCATCACCCAAGCCAGCGGACCCCCCTCTAAGCGGCTTTTAGCCGATATCTCGGTAGGGAGTGCCCGCAGCGGCTCGGGAGCAAAACTTGCCCCCCTCCTACGTCACGGACCCACCACGGTCACGCCAGCGAAGATCCCGAAGACCCCAACACTCTAACCCTACCAGAAGCGGAGACAGAGGAAACGGGCCTAAAAGGACCAAAATCGGTTTTTGGCTGATAACTCGGTAAGGAGTGGTCTGAGCGGCTCGGGAGCAAAAATTTGCCCCCCCAAAACCCCCTGACCTACCACGGACCGTACGAATAAGTAACCGAAGACCCCGACCCTCTACCCCCCCCAGGGGCCGAGATACGGCACCCTTACACGGTACCCGGGCACAACACGAAAGACCTACAGGACACCGAAACCAGGATACGGCCAAGCTAGGTAAGGTCCTAGATCGGGCCCAAGCGCCCCCCCCCCCCCCTCCCACCACAACATGGACAACGATTCAACGACGCCGGCCACGCCGCAGGTGCGAGATACTACACGGCGTTGGGATAACGAATACGGACCCGAAGAAGTGGCAGACTACAGCCCGACGCGAGAACGATCTCCGATGACGCTATGGGTGGAAAGCTCCAAGAGGAAGATCGATGAATCTCCGCCAACCGCATCAGACCCCGGAACATGCGAGCTAGAGGTCGGACTTCAATACATTCGTTCTGCTCTCAAGTCCGCTGCGCACGAGGCTAAGCTTGCGCGTACGAAGGAGGAGTCACCAGCGATCAAGCGCATTGCTGGCCTCATCGACGACATCAATAAGACGTTAACCAGCCTGATCAGCAAAAAGGGGAAACTGCGTCTAGCTACCTCTCCACCATCACAGCAGCCCAAAAAACCGAAGTGTGACCTCCCCGACAAACCGGTGTTGGTTGACGCCTCAACCGATACGGTCCTTACCCCTAGCTGGTGGGACAGTGACGCCGCGTTCGAGGCGAAAACGCGGAAGATCAGCACAGTTCGCGAGACCCGCGTCGCGGGTACATCTAACAGGATCGCTCAGACCAGAGACACGGAGGTGGAGTCGGCCGACACCGACGCGGAAGCCCCGTGGTCTGGCGTAGTCAAGAGGGGCGCGAAGAAGCGAGCGGCCGTCACAACAGTTCCTAGCCCACCCGCTGCTACAGCACTACCGAAGCCGCCAGCCAAACTAAACAGGCCGCCGGCGATTCTCGTCAGACTGGCTGAGGGCAAGACGTACACCGACACGGTACGATCGGTGCGGGCATGCGGTCTCTCGGCATCGGACATTGGGGCAAACGTAACGATGCGCGAGACACGCGACGGTTCACTGCTACTGGAGCTGGCCAAGGGGGCCAAGTCTGCGACCGCTGCCAAGACCATTTTCTCAGCTATTAGTACTCAGCTCGGGGATTCTGTTGGGAAGGTGTCCCAACTTGGCGTCCAGACTGAGGTGGAGATCCTCGACTTGGACGCTGTTTCCACCGCAGCTGAGGTACTTGATGCTCTGCGCTCCGCCATCCCCGGACAAGACGATCCCGCGGCCCAAGCCGATAGAAACAGCATCGGGGACATCCACATCTGGCCAACACGATCGGGCCAACAGATAGCGACGGCCAAGATGTCCAAGCACGCCGCATCGCTAATAACTAGAATAGCAGTTGGTTGGACAATGTGCCGGGTTCGGGCTAGGACGTTACCTCCGGAGAGGTGCTTCCGATGCCAGAACTTCGGGCACAATGCGAGGAATTGCACCGGGCCAGACAGGACGGGGGCCTGCTGGAAATGTGGCCTCACTGATCATTTACTCAAGAATTGTCAGGCGTCTGACGATAGCTGCTTGGCCTGCGAGCTCGCCGGTCACCCTAAGGTAAGCCACAGGCCCGGATCGGGCGCCTGTGCAGCCAGGAAGCGAGCCGCCGGTTGGAAGTCCAGTTCATAGGATGGTTAACTTCCTCCAAATTAACCTGAATAGGAACTGGGCTGCGGAGCAGCTTATGTTCCAGACAGCGATCGAAACAGAAGCGGATATTCTCATCGTCAGTGAGCCGTTCAGGCGCTGTGGAGACGAGATCAGGTGGTGCTTCAGCGAAGATCGGATGGCGGCGGTGGCATCCACAACCCGCACAGCCATGACCCACGACGGCCAGGGCCACGGAGGCGGATTCGCCTGGATGTCCTTCCAAAACCTGACGATCTTCAGCTGCTACTGCAGACCGGGCACCACCATAAACGAATACGCGCTCTTCCTGAGCGAGCTTGAAGCTGCCATCCGCGGAAGAGGAGTCTGCGAACTGATCGTAGCCGGCGATTTTAACGCGTGGAGTGTTGAGTGGGGGTCGAGGACCAACAACCCCAGAGGCCAACTACTATCGGATATGGTTAACAGTTTGGGGCTCACTGTTGCCAATGTTGGCTCCACTCCGACCTTCCGCAGAGCTGAGGCCACATCGATCATCGACGTTACTTTCTCGAAGAACACGAACGTAACCGACTGGAGAGTCCTGGAGGTCGACTCCCTGAGTGACCACATGTTAGTGTCGTTCCGATCCGAATCACGGATGCTAGCCGCTGATCCCGTCGAGCCACCGTCAAACGAACTTCGCGGCTGGGCTGTGAGGAAGCGTGACGACGATGCCCTGGCCGACTACCTCACGGGATCCCGCCTTGAAGTTCCCACGGGTGATTCGACTGCGGCCAATGCCTTGGCCTCGGCTGACGCACTCGACGGCTATCTGATCGGAGCATGTGAGGCATCCATGCCCAGAAGGCGGCGAGGTCCTCCGGGTAAGACTCCTGTCCACTGGTGGTCGGACGAGATTGCTGACCTGCGCCGGAACTGCCTGACTCTACGCCGTCGGTACCAGGCGCGTCTTAGTCAACCCGGTCAACCTGGTGTTGAAGAGAGCAGGATCGCGTTCACCACCGCCAGAAAGGTACTTCGCACCTCGATCAAAACCGCCAAGGCGAAATGCTGGTCCGACCTGTGTGATCAGGTGGACCACGATCCTTGGGGCAAGCCCTATCGTATCGTAATGAAAAAGTTCGGACGCAGGCCTCCCGGATCAGACTCCAAAGGAAAGGAGTCTGCTATCGCTGACCATCTGTTCCCGGCGGACGCCGTGACAAACTGGGACGAAGCCCCTTCGCCCGCGGTGTACAACATCTTTGAGGCTTTCGACCCGGTCAGTAACACGTTTGAATTCACAAGAGTCATACCACCATTCACACCACCTGAGCTGCTCAGGGCCGTCAAGAGGCTCGCGCCCGGCAAGGCTCCAGGCCCGTCCGGAATACCCAACGAAGTTATTAAGATGGTCGTCGCACGTCACCACCGCAAGGCCCTCCAGGTTTTCAACAACTGCCTCTCGGCACTCACCTTTCCGCCTCGGTGGAAGAGAGCACGTCTCGTGCTGATCAGGAAGGGCCCCGACAAGCCAATTGATCAGCCGTCCAGTTTCCGGCCAATCTGCATGCTGGACCACTCCGGTAAGATCCTCGAGAGACTCCTGCTCCAAAGGTTGGAGTCGCATCTCGACGCCCACGGCGGCCGGAGGAGGTCCAGCAATCAGTTTGGCTTCCGCAAGGGGGTCAGCACGGAGTCGGCTATAGACCACGTCTTGAACATTGCCAGACAAGCGGCATCCGGTCCAGGTAAGAAGGACCTGTGCGTGTTGATCACTTTAGACGTAAAAAACGCCTTCAATTCGCTGAGATGGACTGTTATCGACGACGCGATGAGAAAGAAGAAGGTGCCAGAGTATCTGGTCGAGATGATTAGGTCATGGCTCTCCGACCGCCTTCTACTGACCGGCGACGAACTCACTCCGAGGCCAGTGACCTGCGGCGTCCCCCAAGGTTCCGTGCTGGGCCCCGCATTATGGAATGTGGCTTACGACTCACTCCTGGACATGGACGTTCCCCCCGGAGTACACCTGGTAGGTTTTGCCGACGACCTCGCGGTTATCGGGGTCGCAAAGACTGGCGGACTGCTCGAGGACTCGGTGAATCCCACCCTAGAGTCCATCGACGCTTGGATGCGGGGTAAGGGTCTAGAACTAGCTCACCATAAAAGCGAGGCGGTCATGCTCACGAGAAGATGGGCCTATACCGCACCAAATCTGGTCATCGGAGGCCACCGGATAGTAATTAGGCCCTTCCTGAGATACCTCGGGGTGTTCATCGACCAGAGAATGACATTTTCGACCCATGTAATCACCGTCGCTAAGAAAGCGACCAAGTCAGCCGTAGCCTTGTCAAGACTTATGCCGAACATCGGGGGACCCTGTCAATCCAGGAGAAGACTCCTGGCGTCAGTCGTGGAGAGCCAACTATTGTACGCGGCGCCAACCTGGGTTGACTCGGCTACCTCCTCGGCAAGAACAGTGAAGAATCTCGTGCGTCCGCAGAGGGCAATAGCGCTTCGGATAATTAGAGCATACCGTACAGTGTCTGATGAGGCAGCGCTGGTGCTCGCAGGGATGCCACCGGCGGACCTCCTCGCCAAGGAAAGAAAACGGATTAGGACCAGAACCGCTGCCCCACCGATCCCGGACGCAATACCGATCTCCAAGCCGGCAATCAAGAGGCTAGAACGCAGTGTCACCATCACCCAATGGCAGGCTAGGTGGGCGTCTACACCTAAGGCGTCATGGACCAGGAGGTTGTTGCCCGACCTTAACAGGTGGGTTGGAAGAACCGTGCCGAGGATGCCACTAACGTTCCACATGACGCAAGCACTCACCGGTCACGGTTGCTTCCAACATTACCTGCACAAAATGGGAAGGGCCAACTCGCCCCAATGCACCTTGTGTGGTCACGACTCAGACACCGCCGAACACACTTTGGTGAGCTGTGTATTCTTCAGTGGCTCCAGGGAGGAGCTCACCAGTCGGCTTGGACGCCACCCAAGTGTTGAAGATTTCTCTGAGATTTTGTGTGGCCCTGATTTTGACAGCCTTCCAGCGGACACGACTGAGAGGAGTTTGGTGTTGTCAAACGCCGAGGAAGATTTTCGGCTACTGTACAGGATGGTGGAGTCAATCATGTCTCTCAAAGAGGAAGAGGAAAGGAGAAGGCAGGCCGCTGACGGGAGATGACGATGTCCCGACACTCGAAGCTGATGCACCTTTTCAACGTCTGCAAGTTTGACAAAATTCTGATTTGTAACCTTGAGATTGTAAACTAATATTGTATATATTTTTTGTTCTATGTTTGTAAGCCCCTCGAGCCTGGCTCCCAGACAGATGAGAAACACCCTCGCGGGTGAAAGTCTGTCTGGCCGCGGGGGCAATGTAATGATTTTGTACTTGTTGATACTTTTGTAGCCATTGTAATTTATTGCTTTATTACAATAAACGATGGGGGCCGGAGTGGACGTAATGCTAACGCAGTCCCCACTCCGGTCCTCGATACCACGCAAAAAAAAAAAAAAAAAAAAAAAAAAAAAAGGTTAGGTTAGGTTAGGTTAGGTTAGGTTAGGTTAGGTTAGGTTCAGCGCGTCGGTAGTCATCTCAGCGCGTCGGTAGTCATCTCAGCGCGTCGGTAGTCATCTCAGCGCGTCGGTAGTCATCTCAGCGCGTCGGTGGTTCAGCGCGTCGGTAGTCATCTCAGCGCGTCGGTAGTCATCAGCGCGTCGGTAGTCATCACAGCGCGTCGGTAGTCATCCAGCGCGTCGGTAGTCATCCAGCGCGTCGGTAGTCATCAGCGCGTCGGTAGTCATCTAGCGCGTCGGTAGTCATCCCAGCGCGTCGGTAGTCATCTAGACACACGTTCCTCGCAGTGCACCGCTCCGAAGCCCGCCCCCAGTGGCAGTTTTTTGTTTTGGACACCTACGGTTCCAAGCGAGTCTTAAGTTGTGACAGCACCACCGAACCCTAATAACAAGTGCGCGATCAGGCCGGTGTCGTTTTCGAGTCGGCCTGAATAAAATTCCCCCCGTGGGGCGACGCTGGAGATTTCTCCATAAGGCGAACACGGCCGCCCGATTTCGGTAAGTAATCCGATTTCTATTTCCGTTGCCACGCGCGCCGGTTCATCGACCAGAGCTCCGGCACGTGCCGACCCGACCGGCGAAGGTCACAGATCCGCCACGCGCGCTCGCGCGACTCGGCCATCACCCAAGCCAGCGGACCCCCCTCTAAGCGGCTTTTAGCCGATACCTCGGTAGGGAGTGCCCGCAGCGGCTCGGGAGCAAAACTTGCCCCCCTCCTACGTCACGGACCCACCACGGTCACGCCAGCGAAGATCCCGAAGACCCCAACACTCTAACCCTACCAGAAGCGGAGACAGAGGAAACGGGCCTAAAAGGACCAAAATCGGTTTTTGGCTGATAACTCGGTAAGGAGTGGTCTGAGCGGCTCGGGAGCAAAAATTTGCCCCCCCAAACCCCCTGACCTACCACGGACCGTACGAATAAGTAACCGAAGACCCCGACCCTCTACCCCCCCCAGGGGCCGAGATACGGCACCCTTACACGGTACCCGGGCACAACACGAAAGACCTACAGGACACCGAAACCAGGATACGGCCAAGCTAGGTAAGGTCCTAGATCGGGCCCAAGCGCCCCCCCCCCCTCCCACCACAACATGGACAACGATTCAACGACGCCGGCCACGCCGCAGGTGCGAGATACTACACGGCGTTGGGATAACGAATACGGACCCGAAGAAGTGGCAGACTACAGCCCGACGCGAGAACGATCTCCGATGACGCTATGGGTGGAAAGCTCCAAGAGGAAGATCGATGAATCTCCGCCAACCGCATCAGACCCCGGAACATGCGAGCTAGAGGTCGGACTTCAATACATTCGTTCTGCTCTCAAGTCCGCTGCGCACGAGGCTAAGCTTGCGCGTACGAAGGAGGAGTCACCAGCGATCAAGCGCATTGCTGGCCTCATCGACGACATCAATAAGACGTTAACCAGCCTGATCAGCAAAAAGGGGAAACTGCGTCTAGCTACCTCTCCACCATCACAGCAGCCCAAAAAACCGAAGTGTGACCTCCCCGACAAACCGGTGTTGGTTGACGCCTCAACCGATACGGTCCTTACCCCTAGCTGGTGGGACAGTGACGCCGCGTTCGAGGCGAAAACGCGGAAGATCAGCACAGTTCGCGAGACCCGCGTCGCGGGTACATCTAACAGGATCGCTCAGACCAGAGACACGGAGGTGGAGTCGGCCGACACCGACGCGGAAGCCCCGTGGTCTGGCGTAGTCAAGAGGGGCGCGAAGAAGCGAGCGGCCGTCACAACAGTTCCTAGCCCACCCGCTGCTACAGCACTACCGAAGCCGCCAGCCAAACTAAACAGGCCGCCGGCGATTCTCGTCAGACTGGCTGAGGGCAAGACGTACACCGACACGGTACGATCGGTGCGGGCATGCGGTCTCTCGGCATCGGACATTGGGGCAAACGTAACGATGCGCGAGACACGCGACGGTTCACTGCTACTGGAGCTGGCCAAGGGGGCCAAGTCTGCGACCGCTGCCAAGACCATTTTCTCAGCTATTAGTACTCAGCTCGGGGATTCTGTTGGGAAGGTGTCCCAACTTGGCGTCCAGACTGAGGTGGAGATCCTCGACTTGGACGCTGTTTCCACCGCAGCTGAGGTACTTGATGCTCTGCGCTCCGCCATCCCCGGACAAGACGATCCCGCGGCCCAAGCCGATAGAAACAGCATCGGGGACATCCACATCTGGCCAACACGATCGGGCCAACAGATAGCGACGGCCAAGATGTCCAAGCACGCCGCATCGCTAATAACTAGAATAGCAGTTGGTTGGACAATGTGCCGGGTTCGGGCTAGGACGTTACCTCCGGAGAGGTGCTTCCGATGCCAGAACTTCGGGCACAATGCGAGGAATTGCACCGGGCCAGACAGGACGGGGGCCTGCTGGAAATGTGGCCTCACTGATCATTTACTCAAGAATTGTCAGGCGTCTGACGATAGCTGCTTGGCCTGCGAGCTCGCCGGTCACCCTAAGGTAAGCCACAGGCCCGGATCGGGCGCCTGTGCAGCCAGGAAGCGAGCCGCCGGTTGGAAGTCCAGTTCATAGGATGGTTAACTTCCTCCAAATTAACCTGAATAGGAACTGGGCTGCGGAGCAGCTTATGTTCCAGACAGCGATCGAAACAGAAGCGGATATTCTCATCGTCAGTGAGCCGTTCAGGCGCTGTGGAGACGAGATCAGGTGGTGCTTCAGCGAAGATCGGATGGCGGCGGTGGCATCCACAACCCGCACAGCCATGACCCACGACGGCCAGGGCCACGGAGGCGGATTCGCCTGGATGTCCTTCCAAAACCTGACGATCTTCAGCTGCTACTGCAGACCGGGCACCACCATAAACGAATACGCGCTCTTCCTGAGCGAGCTTGAAGCTGCCATCCGCGGAAGAGGAGTCTGCGAACTGATCGTAGCCGGCGATTTTAACGCGTGGAGTGTTGAGTGGGGGTCGAGGACCAACAACCCCAGAGGCCAACTACTATCGGATATGGTTAACAGTTTGGGGCTCACTGTTGCCAATGTTGGCTCCACTCCGACCTTCCGCAGAGCTGAGGCCACATCGATCATCGACGTTACTTTCTCGAAGAACACGAACGTAACCGACTGGAGAGTCCTGGAGGTCGACTCCCTGAGTGACCACATGTTAGTGTCGTTCCGATCCGAATCACGGATGCTAGCCGCTGATCCCGTCGAGCCACCGTCAAACGAACTTCGCGGCTGGGCTGTGAGGAAGCGTGACGACGATGCCCTGGCCGACTACCTCACGGGATCCCGCCTTGAAGTTCCCACGGGTGATTCGACTGCGGCCAATGCCTTGGCCTCGGCTGACGCACTCGACGGCTATCTGATCGGAGCATGTGAGGCATCCATGCCCAGAAGGCGGCGAGGTCCTCCGGGTAAGACTCCTGTCCACTGGTGGTCGGACGAGATTGCTGACCTGCGCCGGAACTGCCTGACTCTACGCCGTCGGTACCAGGCGCGTCTTAGTCAACCCGGTCAACCTGGTGTTGAAGAGAGCAGGATCGCGTTCACCACCGCCAGAAAGGTACTTCGCACCTCGATCAAAACCGCCAAGGCGAAATGCTGGTCCGACCTGTGTGATCAGGTGGACCACGATCCTTGGGGCAAGCCCTATCGTATCGTAATGAAAAAGTTCGGACGCAGGCCTCCCGGATCAGACTCCAAAGGAAAGGAGTCTGCTATCGCTGACCATCTGTTCCCGGCGGACGCCGTGACAAACTGGGACGAAGCCCCTTCGCCCGCGGTGTACAACATCTTTGAGGCTTTCGACCCGGTCAGTAACACGTTTGAATTCACAAGAGTCATACCACCATTCACACCACCTGAGCTGCTCAGGGCCGTCAAGAGGCTCGCGCCCGGCAAGGCTCCAGGCCCGTCCGGAATACCCAACGAAGTTATTAAGATGGTCGTCGCACGTCACCACCGCAAGGCCCTCCAGGTTTTCAACAACTGCCTCTCGGCACTCACCTTTCCGCCTCGGTGGAAGAGAGCACGTCTCGTGCTGATCAGGAAGGGCCCCGACAAGCCAATTGATCAGCCGTCCAGTTTCCGGCCAATCTGCATGCTGGACCACTCCGGTAAGATCCTCGAGAGACTCCTGCTCCAAAGGTTGGAGTCGCATCTCGACGCCCACGGCGGCCGGAGGAGGTCCAGCAATCAGTTTGGCTTCCGCAAGGGGGTCAGCACGGAGTCGGCTATAGACCACGTCTTGAACATTGCCAGACAAGCGGCATCCGGTCCAGGTAAGAAGGACCTGTGCGTGTTGATCACTTTAGACGTAAAAAACGCCTTCAATTCGCTGAGATGGACTGTTATCGACGACGCGATGAGAAAGAAGAAGGTGCCAGAGTATCTGGTCGAGATGATTAGGTCATGGCTCTCCGACCGCCTTCTACTGACCGGCGACGAACTCACTCCGAGGCCAGTGACCTGCGGCGTCCCCCAAGGTTCCGTGCTGGGCCCCGCATTATGGAATGTGGCTTACGACTCACTCCTGGACATGGACGTTCCCCCCGGAGTACACCTGGTAGGTTTTGCCGACGACCTCGCGGTTATCGGGGTCGCAAAGACTGGCGGACTGCTCGAGGACTCGGTGAATCCCACCCTAGAGTCCATCGACGCTTGGATGCGGGGTAAGGGTCTAGAACTAGCTCACCATAAAAGCGAGGCGGTCATGCTCACGAGAAGATGGGCCTATACCGCACCAAATCTGGTCATCGGAGGCCACCGGATAGTAATTAGGCCCTTCCTGAGATACCTCGGGGTGTTCATCGACCAGAGAATGACATTTTCGACCCATGTAATCACCGTCGCTAAGAAAGCGACCAAGTCAGCCGTAGCCTTGTCAAGACTTATGCCGAACATCGGGGGACCCTGTCAATCCAGGAGAAGACTCCTGGCGTCAGTCGTGGAGAGCCAACTATTGTACGCGGCGCCAACCTGGGTTGACTCGGCTACCTCCTCGGCAAGAACAGTGAAGAATCTCGTGCGTCCGCAGAGGGCAATAGCGCTTCGGATAATTAGAGCATACCGTACAGTGTCTGATGAGGCAGCGCTGGTGCTCGCAGGGATGCCACCGGCGGACCTCCTCGCCAAGGAAAGAAAACGGATTAGGACCAGAACCGCTGCCCCACCGATCCCGGACGCAATACCGATCTCCAAGCCGGCAATCAAGAGGCTAGAACGCAGTGTCACCATCACCCAATGGCAGGCTAGGTGGGCGTCTACACCTAAGGCGTCATGGACCAGGAGGTTGTTGCCCGACCTTAACAGGTGGGTTGGAAGAACCGTGCCGAGGATGCCACTAACGTTCCACATGACGCAAGCACTCACCGGTCACGGTTGCTTCCAACATTACCTGCACAAAATGGGAAGGGCCAACTCGCCCCAATGCACCTTGTGTGGTCACGACTCAGACACCGCCGAACACACTTTGGTGAGCTGTGTATTCTTCAGTGGCTCCAGGGAGGAGCTCACCAGTCGGCTTGGACGCCACCCAAGTGTTGAAGATTTCTCTGAGATTTTGTGTGGCCCTGATTTTGACAGCCTTCCAGCGGACACGACTGAGAGGAGTTTGGTGTTGTCAAACGCCGAGGA
The DNA here is from genome assembly GCF_037042655.1 of Diuraphis noxia. Classification (NCBI taxonomy): domain Eukaryota; kingdom Metazoa; phylum Arthropoda; class Insecta; order Hemiptera; family Aphididae; genus Diuraphis; species Diuraphis noxia. The sequence goes on along the minus strand of NW_028301715.1, from coordinate 17,140 downwards.
AGATTTTCGGCTACTGTACAGGATGGTGGAGTCAATCATGTCTCTCAAAGAGGAAGAGGAAAGGAGAAGGCAGGCCGCTGACGGGAGATGACGATGTCCCGACACTCGAAGCTGATGCACCTTTTCAACGTCTGCAAGTTTGACAAAATTCTGATTTGTAACCTTGAGATTGTAAACTAATATTGTATATATTTTTTGTTCTATGTTTGTAAGCCCCTCGAGCCTGGCTCCCAGACAGATGAGAAACACCCTCGCGGGTGAAAGTCTGTCTGGCCGCGGGGGCAATGTAATGATTTTGTACTTGTTGATACTTTTGTAGCCATTGTAATTTATTGCTTTATTACAATAAACGATGGGGGCCGGAGTGGACGTAATGCTAACGCAGTCCCCACTCCGGTCCTCGATACCACGCAAAAAAAAAAAAAAAAAAAAAAAAGGTTAGGTTAGGTTAGGTTAGGTTAGGTTAGGTTAGGTTAGGTTAGGTTCCCCCCCGAAGGGACCCACCTTGACGTGGTGGGGGGGCTCACCGACTCCGGTCGGTGCTAAGAGGTACCCAACACCGGGGAAGCGATCGCCCCCCGGTGTTCTGGAAGATCAGGCAAATCATCGGAACCAGGACATTCGACGCGAGGCTGGTGTCGTTGGTGGCGGCTAAGCCAAAAATCAACAATATAATGATGGATTTACTAACAGGAATTGAAGTTACCGCACCAGGGGATTCGGACCCCCAGGCGCCGGCAGCAGTGAGTGGATCCGGGGTAACAGCCGGGTCCAACGTAGCGGGCTCACTGCGGTCGTCAACAAGCGACCGTGAGAGCGCGGGGGTGGCCAGCCTGGCCCCCGCCACTCTTAAAACTACAAGTGCTGAGACAGCCGTGCTTCAGGACGTGGGTAAGATAGCCGATCTAACACAACACGATGGCAGTGGTCGAAACCAGAGGTCCACCCTGACAGATAAGCTGATTGCCTCCAACAGGAAACCTACTCATGCGTCTGAAGTCACACAAGCAAAAAAGGGAAGTCGCGAAGAAGCCGAGGATCTGTTTGCAAAATCCATAGAGAAGACTATGGAAGAACTGGCAAAACTTGAAGAGGCTGTGGCGGGAGCACCCAATACAAAGAAGGATGTAAAAGATAGTTCCAGATCACTTGGAATATCAATAAGAATGATGATGAAGCACATGTCACTTGTAGACAAATTTCCCTCACGTGATCGAGCAACAAAATGTCAACAACAGCAGTTACAACAGCAACAACAACAACAGGCTATACAACAACTACAACAACAAGTACAAGCTCAGCATCAAACACAAATAGAACAGTACAACCGTACACAAGAAGCTATTAAAAACATCCAAACGGCCCAAACCAATACTCTTGCAGAACTACATAAAATGCAAGAGGCGTTAAATGAAACACGACTACAGAGGGAATCGAGGTCGTGGGCAACAGTCACCGCAGAAACGCAGAAGGATGAACGCAAGAAATCGAACGATAGCATTCAAGTAGAAGGGACCTCTAAACCAAGGGCACAAACCAAGACCAAGGAATTTCCCAGGCCACCGAGACCGAGACCCCCGGCCATCATTGTGCGTGTAAAAGACGGGACATACTCTGACACTCTGAAAAAAATAAAGGCATGCGAGAAAATGAAGGCAGTGGCAAAGGACATAGTCGGGCTTACGAAAACGAGGAATGGCGATCTCCTAGTACGGGTCAACTCAAAGACGGAAAAGTCCAAACAACTTATCGAGGCGTTAGGCTCAGTAACGGGAGACGAGACGGCAGTCAAGGAAATGGTAAACTATACAAAAGTAGTAGTCCAGGACCTCGACGAACAAGCAGAACCGCAGGAGGTAATCGACGCTATCAGCGAGGCTATCTCCGCTAAACAAGAAGATGTAAGGGTGGTGTCAACGAGAGAAGTCACCAGAGGACAGAAATGGGCCGTCGTATCGCTCCCCACTGCGTTAGCGAAAAAACTTCTCGTAGCAGGGAAGCTGAGAGTTGGCTACGTAATCTGCCGGCTACGCCTCTGGGAGGATCGGGGCAGAGGGAGATGTCCAAGGTGTCTAGCCTTTGGCCATCCCCGAAGCGAATGCACGGGCCCGGACAGACAAAACTGCTGCAGAGAATGCGGCGAGATTGGGCACAAGGCATCAAACTGCACTTCAGCGACAGATATCAAGTCCGCCTTTAGAGCAACTCTAACAGCCAGCACAAAGAGAGACAGGGAGGTACAAAGGGAGTCAGACTCAGAACTAGGCACCCGAAACGTACACCAAGATGCCTAAGTACTTACAAATAAATCTGAACTGCTGCAAGGCAGCCCAGGCCCTGTTGCATCAGGTTGCAGCAGAAGAGGATATCGACTTCATATTGGCAAGCGAATTCAACAGAGCGGAGGGGCCAAACTGGTACGCTGACACGCTGGGCAAAGCAGCCATCGTAAACGTCAGTAAAACGAGGCTAGAAAAGGAAGGACTCGGAGAGGCAGGCTTCAGATGGGTGGCAGTACACGGACTGAAGCTGTACACATGTTACTGGTCACCAAATTCTACCATCCAAGACTACAAGGATTTCATAAACAGACTGGAGTGGTCAATTAAAAGTGAAGCAAGAGAGGTCCTACTCACTGGCGACTTCAACGCCAAACATGTTGACTGGGGCTGCCCGAGTAGCGACCAACGAGGAGAGATACTGATGGACATGGTCAACTCCGCTGGACTGGTTGTCTGCAATAAAGGGGGAAAGAGCACTTTCCATAAAGGTTCAATCCTGGACCTAACAATAGCAACACCCCGTACTGCTCAGAAAATGTTGAGGTGGGAGGTCCTCGACATAGAGTCACTGAGTGACCACTTTTACATACTCTTTGAAATCAACCCCGAAACACCCAGCAACGAGCCACATAGGGGACAAAGGATAGACAACAAGAAGCTGGAAGCGTTACTGAAATCAGACTACCTGGTCACAACTCTAGGGAAATGCTCAGATGCAAATCAGTGCGCCCTAGCTCTAACAGAGAGTATAAGTAAATGCCGAAACCCAGCCGGAAGCGGTAAGAAGGCAAGAAGATCCGTGCACTGGTGGTGCCCAGAAATAGGCTTGCTTCGGAACACAGCAAATCACTTACGCAGGGTCTTTCAGCGGAAAAAGAAAAAACACGGCCCCGCGAACTGCACAGTTGAGGAAACTAGCGCTAAAGCTGCCAAGAGAGAGTTAGTGCGCGCCATAAAGAAAGCCAAGGAGTCATCGTGGAGGAACTTGTGTGACTTAGTGCAGAAAGACACGTGGGGCCTCCCCTATAAACTGGTGATGGACAAGCTAATCAGGCCTCCCCCCATCCCAGAACTCGACACTCCAGGCAGGCTGCGCCAAATAGTAGACGGGCTGTTCCCACAACACCCAGTGAGGGAGATAGTCGACTGTCACCCGGACCTGAGTGGCTGCCCGAACTGGATGATCGACGAGGCAGAACTCAAGATAGCCGCCAGAAGTCTCAAGGCAAAAACCGCTCCCGGCCCCGACGGGATTACAAACGAAAACATCAAGACCGTAGTGGCACTGAACCCTGGGGTACTTATTAAGGCCTACAACCACTGTTTAGCAAGTGGAGTGTTCCCAAAGGTGTGGAAGAATGCCAAGCTGGTCCTAATCCGAAAAGGCGACAAGCCCCTCGACCTGCCATCGTCATACAGACCTATCTGCCTTTTAGACTGTCTTGGAAAACTCCTAGAGAAGATCCTCGACAACCGCCTGAGGAGATTTCTAGACGACAGTGGAGGACTGCACGACAGACAGTTCGGTTTCAGAAAGGGGCGCTCCACGATCGACGCTCTGAACACTATTAGATCAACGATTTCACCGAAACATAAAGTTGGAATACTCACGCTAGACATTAAAAATGCTTTTAACTCAGCTCCATGGTCAGCGATTATGAAAGCACTAAGAGAAAAACAAGTACCGGAGTACCTCAGGCAAATCATCGACAGTTACCTACACGATCGGTCTCTCATCATGGATCAAGGAACAGCGGCCACGAGCATCGGAGTCACATGTGGGGTTCCACAAGGGTCTGTCATTGGGCCCACATTGTGGAACGTCCTATATGACGGTCTCCTGCAAACGGACCTACCGCCGGGCGTTGAATACCTAGCGTTTGCTGACGACGTCGCGCTAGTTGCCCGAGCAAGGGACTCGATCCAACTGGAGCAGCTCCTTAATGCCTCGGCGAAGGCGGTTAGCGACTGGCTTAGGGAAACCGGACTAACACTCGCGGAGCACAAATGTGAAGCCATGGTCATCACTAGGACCCGAACCCACAACGACATCAACATTAAGATCAACGGTTGCCAGGTGGCCCCCAAGAAATGCATTAAATATCTGGGAGTTCATATAGACAGCGGATGGAGATTCACAGAGCACGCCAAAATTGTAGCTGAGAAAGCCGGCAAGGTCACAAAAAGGCTTTCACGAATTATGCCAAACATCAGCGCGGCAAAGCCAACCAAAAGAAAACTGTTGAGCAACGTGGTCCATTCCATAATGCTCTACGGCGCGCCCGTGTGGGTGGAGGATATGAGTGCGACTGGTTGGACGGAGCTCACAAAAATCCAGAGACGCATCTGCCTCAGAGTAGTCTCCGCGTACTGCACTGTGTCCAGGGATGCGGTCGCAGTCATAGCCGGCATTGCCCCAATAGATCTCATGGCCAAAGAGAGGAAACAGGATTACGAAGAACGAAAAAACCAGCACCGGACCCCTCCAGATGACGACACCATAGCCGAGTGGCAAGGGCGATGGCAAGAAAGAAACATGGATAAATGGACCTACAGACTCATTCCCGATATTAAACGGTGGATAAACCGCAGGCACGGAGAAGTGAATTTCCACCTAACCCAGGCACTTAGCGGGCATGGCTGCTTCTCGGAGTACCTCAATAGATTCGGCAAACTAGACTCCCCCGAGTGCTGGTACTGTGGATTCCATAAAGACGATGCGTTCCACACGATTTTCGCATGTGACGCATGGCACACACAGAGGAACATTGCAGAGACACTGACGGATTCAACTTTAGAACCAGAGAACATGATTGAAACCATGATGAAGTCGAAGGCGAACTGGGACACTATCAACAACTTCATCTACACGGTCATCAGCAGCAAAGAAAAAGAGGAGCGCCGCAGGCAAGCAACCATAGCATAGCATAAGTTTTTATAATGTACGCTGAAAGCGGAAACAGAGGGGATAGAGCCCCTCAAAACATTGTAAATAAAATGTAAAGTCGCAAACAGGGGGATTGTCCCTGCGAACGGCTACATAAATGTTGTAAATTTTTTGGCAAATAAATGATGGTCCACGGGGGTGAAATAACCGAAAGGTTGGTACCACCCCGTGTTCCGATACTATGTAAAAAAAAAAAAAAAAAAAAAAAAAAAAAAAAGGTTAGGTTAGGTTAGGTTGCGGCCGACAAGGCCAGACGCGTCATGGCGGTTCTGCGCGGCCTGATGCCGAACATTGGTGGCCCCCGCGAGAGCAGGAGGCGCCTGCTGTTGGGCGTCGTACACTCAGTAATGTTGTACGGCGCTCCGACGTGGGGCGCCGACCTGGCTCTCAGCCGGACCGGCCCCAAGGTGTTGGAGTCGGTGCAGCGTCTGGCCGCCATCGCTAGCGTGGGTGCGTACCGTACTGTGTCCTACGACGCCGCGACGGTCGTCGCGCGCACCATCCCCGTCGTCCTGATGGCCAAAGAACGGTTCGCGTCGTTCGAGGCCAGAAGGGAGAGGCGGCTTGCGGGAACACGTGACGGGGGGCCCCCTCGGCCGGACCAACCAGCGGCGTCAGTGCGGGCGGATGACTCCCAGTCACTGAGGGCTCGCTCGCTGGCAGAGTGGGCCCGGGGGATGCGGGGGTCGGTGCCACCTGCGGACAGCGGACGCGAGTGGACCCGGACCCTGGTCCCCCCGGACCTGCTCTGTCGTTGGGCTACCAGGAGGCACGGGGAGTTGTCCTTTCACCTCACCCAGCTGATGACGGGGCATGGTTGCTTCAACCGGTTTCTCTGGAAGATCAACCGTGCACCGTCCGAAGGGTGTTCCCATTGCGGTCCTCCCGACGGCTACGGTGAGGAAGTCGACGACGCTAAGCACACCCTAGTTCGCTGCGAGGCGTTCAGGGGTGAGCGTGAGCGTCTGATCGGCGTGATAGGGCCATTCGACCCGGGCGGTCTGGTGCCCAAGATGCTGGATAGTTCGGCTAACTGGGAGGCGGTTGCGCGCTTCGCGAGTGATGTGATGTCGCACAAGGAGGAGGCTGAGCGGGACAGGCAGTTCCGGTATGGTGTGGCTCCGTCTAGGCGTCGGAGGTGACGCGATCGCGGCCGGAGAGGGGTTGCGGCAGCGCCGCGCAGCCGGTGGCCTGGCCTCTGGATTGGGCTGCGGGGCCGTTCTTGCGGTGTTCGCACCTTATTTATATTTATATTTATGTTATATATTTTGTTTTAACTTTTGGGGCCGTGGAAGGGGGATTGTCCTTTTCACGCCCCACTACTATGTAACAGCGTGTGTAAGGGGCTGCAGTTGGGGGATTGTCCCTTCTGCTCCTCAAAAAAAGTTGTACAATTGTTTTTAAATAAACGATGGCGACTCTCCACCCGAAGCATTGCTTAACGGCGTTTCCGGGTGGTGAGTGTACTGCCGATTCATGAAAAAAAAAAAAAAAAAGGTTAGGTTAGGTTAGGTTAGGTTAGGTTAGGTTAGGTTAGGTTAGGTTAGGTTAGGTTAGGTTAGGTTAGGTTAGGTTAGGTTAGGTTAGGTTAGGTTAGGTTAGGTTAGGTTAGGTTAGGTTAGGTTAGGTTAGGTTAGGTTAGGTTAGGTTAGGTTAGGTTAGGTTAGGTTAGGTTAGGTTAGGTTAGGTTAGGTTAGGTTAGGTTAGGTTAGGTTAGGTTAGGTTAGGTTAGGTTAGGTTAGGTTAGGTTAGGTTAGGTTAGGTTAGGTTAGGTTAGGTTAGGTTAGGTTAGGTTAGGTTAGGTTAGGTTAGGTTAGGTTAGGTTAGGTTAGGTTAGGTTAGGTTAGGTTAGGTTAGGTTAGGTTAGGTTAGGTTAGGTTAGGTTAGGTTAGGTTAGGTTAGGTTAGGTTAGGTTAGTTAGGTTAGGTTAGGTTAGGTTGTAGGTTAGGTTAGGTTAGGTTAGGTTAGGTTAGGTTAGGTTAGGTTAGGTTAGGTTAGGTTAGGTTAGGTTAGGTTAGGTTAGGTTAGGTTAGGTTAGGTTAGGTTAGGTTAGGTTAGGTTAGGTTAGGTTAGGTTAGGTTAGCAAAAAAGGGAAGTCGCGAAGAAGCCGAGGATCTGTTTGCAAAATCCATAGAGAAGACTATGGAAGAACTGGCAAAACTTGAAGAGGCTGTGGCGGGAGCACCCAATACAAAGAAGGATGTAAAAGATAGTTCCAGATCACTTGGAATATCAATAAGAATGATGATGAAGCACATGTCACTTGTAGACAAATTTCCCTCACGTGATCGAGCAACAAAATGTCAACAACAGCAGTTACAACAGCAACAACAACAACAGGCTATACAACAACTACAACAACAAGTACAAGCTCAGCATCAAACACAAATAGAACAGTACAACCGTACACAAGAAGCTATTAAAAACATCCAAACGGCCCAAACCAATACTCTTGCAGAACTACATAAAATGCAAGAGGCGTTAAATGAAACACGACTACAGAGGGAATCGAGGTCGTGGGCAACAGTCACCGCAGAAACGCAGAAGGATGAACGCAAGAAATCGAACGATAGCATTCAAGTAGAAGGGACCTCTAAACCAAGGGCACAAACCAAGACCAAGGAATTTCCCAGGCCACCGAGACCGAGACCCCCGGCCATCATTGTGCGTGTAAAAGACGGGACATACTCTGACACTCTGAAAAAAATAAAGGCATGCGAGAAAATGAAGGCAGTGGCAAAGGACATAGTCGGGCTTACGAAAACGAGGAATGGCGATCTCCTAGTACGGGTCAACTCAAAGACGGAAAAGTCCAAACAACTTATCGAGGCGTTAGGCTCAGTAACGGGAGACGAGACGGCAGTCAAGGAAATGGTAAACTATACAAAAGTAGTAGTCCAGGACCTCGACGAACAAGCAGAACCGCAGGAGGTAATCGACGCTATCAGCGAGGCTATCTCCGCTAAACAAGAAGATGTAAGGGTGGTGTCAACGAGAGAAGTCACCAGAGGACAGAAATGGGCCGTCGTATCGCTCCCCACTGCGTTAGCGAAAAAACTTCTCGTAGCAGGGAAGCTGAGAGTTGGCTACGTAATCTGCCGGCTACGCCTCTGGGAGGATCGGGGCAGAGGGAGATGTCCAAGGTGTCTAGCCTTTGGCCATCCCCGAAGCGAATGCACGGGCCCGGACAGACAAAACTGCTGCAGAGAATGCGGCGAGATTGGGCACAAGGCATCAAACTGCACTTCAGCGACAGATATCAAGTCCGCCTTTAGAGCAACTCTAACAGCCAGCACAAAGAGAGACAGGGAGGTACAAAGGGAGTCAGACTCAGAACTAGGCACCCGAAACGTACACCAAGATGCCTAAGTACTTACAAATAAATCTGAACTGCTGCAAGGCAGCCCAGGCCCTGTTGCATCAGGTTGCAGCAGAAGAGGATATCGACTTCATATTGGCAAGCGAATTCAACAGAGCGGAGGGGCCAAACTGGTACGCTGACACGCTGGGCAAAGCAGCCATCGTAAACGTCAGTAAAACGAGGCTAGAAAAGGAAGGACTCGGAGAGGCAGGCTTCAGATGGGTGGCAGTACACGGACTGAAGCTGTACACATGTTACTGGTCACCAAATTCTACCATCCAAGACTACAAGGATTTCATAAACAGACTGGAGTGGTCAATTAAAAGTGAAGCAAGAGAGGTCCTACTCACTGGCGACTTCAACGCCAAACATGTTGACTGGGGCTGCCCGAGTAGCGACCAACGAGGAGAGATACTGATGGACATGGTCAACTCCGCTGGACTGGTTGTCTGCAATAAAGGGGGAAAGAGCACTTTCCATAAAGGTTCAATCCTGGACCTAACAATAGCAACACCCCGTACTGCTCAGAAAATGTTGAGGTGGGAGGTCCTCGACATAGAGTCACTGAGTGACCACTTTTACATACTCTTTGAAATCAACCCCGAAACACCCAGCAACGAGCCACATAGGGGACAAAGGATAGACAACAAGAAGCTGGAAGCGTTACTGAAATCAGACTACCTGGTCACAACTCTAGGGAAATGCTCAGATGCAAATCAGTGCGCCCTAGCTCTAACAGAGAGTATAAGTAAATGCCGAAACCCAGCCGGAAGCGGTAAGAAGGCAAGAAGATCCGTGCACTGGTGGTGCCCAGAAATAGGCTTGCTTCGGAACACAGCAAATCACTTACGCAGGGTCTTTCAGCGGAAAAAGAAAAAACACGGCCCCGCGAACTGCACAGTTGAGGAAACTAGCGCTAAAGCTGCCAAGAGAGAGTTAGTGCGCGCCATAAAGAAAGCCAAGGAGTCATCGTGGAGGAACTTGTGTGACTTAGTGCAGAAAGACACGTGGGGCCTCCCCTATAAACTGGTGATGGACAAGCTAATCAGGCCTCCCCCCATCCCAGAACTCGACACTCCAGGCAGGCTGCGCCAAATAGTAGACGGGCTGTTCCCACAACACCCAGTGAGGGAGATAGTCGACTGTCACCCGGACCTGAGTGGCTGCCCGAACTGGATGATCGACGAGGCAGAACTCAAGATAGCCGCCAGAAGTCTCAAGGCAAAAACCGCTCCCGGCCCCGACGGGATTACAAACGAAAACATCAAGACCGTAGTGGCACTGAACCCTGGGGTACTTATTAAGGCCTACAACCACTGTTTAGCAAGTGGAGTGTTCCCAAAGGTGTGGAAGAATGCCAAGCTGGTCCTAATCCGAAAAGGCGACAAGCCCCTCGACCTGCCATCGTCATACAGACCTATCTGCCTTTTAGACTGTCTTGGAAAACTCCTAGAGAAGATCCTCGACAACCGCCTGAGGAGATTTCTAGACGACAGTGGAGGACTGCACGACAGACAGTTCGGTTTCAGAAAGGGGCGCTCCACGATCGACGCTCTGAACACTATTAGATCAACGATTTCACCGAAACATAAAGTTGGAATACTCACGCTAGACATTAAAAATGCTTTTAACTCAGCTCCATGGTCAGCGATTATGAAAGCACTAAGAGAAAAACAAGTACCGGAGTACCTCAGGCAAATCATCGACAGTTACCTACACGATCGGTCTCTCATCATGGATCAAGGAACAGCGGCCACGAGCATCGGAGTCACATGTGGGGTTCCACAAGGGTCTGTCATTGGGCCCACATTGTGGAACGTCCTATATGACGGTCTCCTGCAAACGGACCTACCGCCGGGCGTTGAATACCTAGCGTTTGCTGACGACGTCGCGCTAGTTGCCCGAGCAAGGGACTCGATCCAACTGGAGCAGCTCCTTAATGCCTCGGCGAAGGCGGTTAGCGACTGGCTTAGGGAAACCGGACTAACACTCGCGGAGCACAAATGTGAAGCCATGGTCATCACTAGGACCCGAACCCACAACGACATCAACATTAAGATCAACGGTTGCCAGGTGGCCCCCAAGAAATGCATTAAATATCTGGGAGTTCATATAGACAGCGGATGGAGATTCACAGAGCACGCCAAAATTGTAGCTGAGAAAGCCGGCAAGGTCACAAAAAGGCTTTCACGAATTATGCCAAACATCAGCGCGGCAAAGCCAACCAAAAGAAAACTGTTGAGCAACGTGGTCCATTCCATAATGCTCTACGGCGCGCCCGTGTGGGTGGAGGATATGAGTGCGACTGGTTGGACGGAGCTCACAAAAATCCAGAGACGCATCTGCCTCAGAGTAGTCTCCGCGTACTGCACTGTGTCCAGGGATGCGGTCGCAGTCATAGCCGGCATTGCCCCAATAGATCTCATGGCCAAAGAGAGGAAACAGGATTACGAAGAACGAAAAAACCAGCACCGGACCCCTCCAGATGACGACACCATAGCCGAGTGGCAAGGGCGATGGCAAGAAAGAAACATGGATAAATGGACCTACAGACTCATTCCCGATATTAAACGGTGGATAAACCGCAGGCACGGAGAAGTGAATTTCCACCTAACCCAGGCACTTAGCGGGCATGGCTGCTTCTCGGAGTACCTCAATAGATTCGGCAAACTAGACTCCCCCGAGTGCTGGTACTGTGGATTCCATAAAGACGATGCGTTCCACACGATTTTCGCATGTGACGCATGGCACACACAGAGGAACATTGCAGAGACACTGACGGATTCAACTTTAGAACCAGAGAACATGATTGAAACCATGATGAAGTCGAAGGCGAACTGGGACACTATCAACAACTTCATCTACACGGTCATCAGCAGCAAAGAAAAAGAGGAGCGCCGCAGGCAAGCAACCATAGCATAGCATAAGTTTTTATAATGTACGCTGAAAGCGGAAACAGAGGGGATAGAGCCCCTCAAAACATTGTAAATAAAATGTAAAGTCGCAAACAGGGGGATTGTCCCTGCGAACGGCTACATAAATGTTGTAAATTTTTTGGCAAATAAATGATGGTCCACGGGGGTGAAATAACCGAAAGGTTGGTACCACCCCGTGTTCCGATACTATGTAAAAAAAAAAAAAAAAAAAAAAAAAAAAAAAAGGTTAGGTTAGGTTAGGTTGCGGCCGACAAGGCCAGACGCGTCATGGCGGTTCTGCGCGGCCTGATGCCGAACATTGGTGGCCCCCGCGAGAGCAGGAGGCGCCTGCTGTTGGGCGTCGTACACTCAGTAATGTTGTACGGCGCTCCGACGTGGGGCGCCGACCTGGCTCTCAGCCGGACCGGCCCCAAGGTGTTGGAGTCGGTGCAGCGTCTGGCCGCCATCGCTAGCGTGGGTGCGTACCGTACTGTGTCCTACGACGCCGCGACGGTCGTCGCGCGCACCATCCCCGTCGTCCTGATGGCCAAAGAACGGTTCGCGTCGTTCGAGGCCAGAAGGGAGAGGCGGCTTGCGGGAACACGTGACGGGGGGCCCCCTCGGCCGGACCAACCAGCGGCGTCAGTGCGGGCGGATGACTCCCAGTCACTGAGGGCTCGCTCGCTGGCAGAGTGGGCCCGGGGGATGCGGGGGTCGGTGCCACCTGCGGACAGCGGACGCGAGTGGACCCGGACCCTGGTCCCCCCGGACCTGCTCTGTCGTTGGGCTACCAGGAGGCACGGGGAGTTGTCCTTTCACCTCACCCAGCTGATGACGGGGCATGGTTGCTTCAACCGGTTTCTCTGGAAGATCAACCGTGCACCGTCCGAAGGGTGTTCCCATTGCGGTCCTCCCGACGGCTACGGTGAGGAAGTCGACGACGCTAAGCACACCCTAGTTCGCTGCGAGGCGTTCAGGGGTGAGCGTGAGCGTCTGATCGGCGTGATAGGGCCATTCGACCCGGGCGGTCTGGTGCCCAAGATGCTGGATAGTTCGGCTAACTGGGAGGCGGTTGCGCGCTTCGCGAGTGATGTGATGTCGCACAAGGAGGAGGCTGAGCGGGACAGGCAGTTCCGGTATGGTGTGGCTCCGTCTAGGCGTCGGAGGTGACGCGATCGCGGCCGGAGAGGGGTTGCGGCAGCGCCGCGCAGCCGGTGGCCTGGCCTCTGGATTGGGCTGCGGGGCCGTTCTTGCGGTGTTCGCACCTTATTTATATTTATATTTATGTTATATATTTTGTTTTAACTTTTGGGGCCGTGGAAGGGGGATTGTCCTTTTCACGCCCCACTACTATGTAACAGCGTGTGTAAGGGGCTGCAGTTGGGGGATTGTCCCTTCTGCTCCTCAAAAAAAGTTGTACAATTGTTTTTAAATAAACGATGGCGACTCTCCACCCGAAGCATTGCTTAACGGCGTTTCCGGGTGGTGAGTGTACTGCCGATTCATGAAAAAAAAAAAAAAAAGGTTAGGTTAGGGTTAGGTTAGGTTAGGTTAGGTTAGGTTAGGTTAGGTTAGGTTAGGTTAGGTTAGGTTAGGTTAGGTTAGGTTAGGTTAGGTTAGGTTAGGTTAGGTTAGGTTAGGTTAGGTTAGGTTAGGTTAGGTTAGGTTAGGTTAGGTTAGGTTAGGTTAGGTTAGGTTAGGTTAGGTTAGGTTAGGTTAGGTTAGGTTAGGTTAGGTTAGGTTAGGTTAGGTTAGGTTAGGAAAAATCAACAATATAATGATGGATTTACTAACAGGAATTGAAGTTACCGCACCAGGGGATTCGGACCCCCAGGCGCCGGCAGCAGTGAGTGGATCCGGGGTAACAGCCGGGTCCAACGTAGCGGGCTCACTGCGGTCGTCAACAAGCGACCGTGAGAGCGCGGGGGTGGCCAGCCTGGCCCCCGCCACTCTTAAAACTACAAGTGCTGAGACAGCCGTGCTTCAGGACGTGGGTAAGATAGCCGATCTAACACAACACGATGGCAGTGGTCGAAACCAGAGGTCCACCCTGACAGATAAGCTGATTGCCTCCAACAGGAAACCTACTCATGCGTCTGAAGTCACACAAGCAAAAAAGGGAAGTCGCGAAGAAGCCGAGGATCTGTTTGCAAAATCCATAGAGAAGACTATGGAAGAACTGGCAAAACTTGAAGAGGCTGTGGCGGGAGCACCCAATACAAAGAAGGATGTAAAAGATAGTTCCAGATCACTTGGAATATCAATAAGAATGATGATGAAGCACATGTCACTTGTAGACAAATTTCCCTCACGTGATCGAGCAACAAAATGTCAACAACAGCAGTTACAACAGCAACAACAACAACAGGCTATACAACAACTACAACAACAAGTACAAGCTCAGCATCAAACACAAATAGAACAGTACAACCGTACACAAGAAGCTATTAAAAACATCCAAACGGCCCAAACCAATACTCTTGCAGAACTACATAAAATGCAAGAGGCGTTAAATGAAACACGACTACAGAGGGAATCGAGGTCGTGGGCAACAGTCACCGCAGAAACGCAGAAGGATGAACGCAAGAAATCGAACGATAGCATTCAAGTAGAAGGGACCTCTAAACCAAGGGCACAAACCAAGACCAAGGAATTTCCCAGGCCACCGAGACCGAGACCCCCGGCCATCATTGTGCGTGTAAAAGACGGGACATACTCTGACACTCTGAAAAAAATAAAGGCATGCGAGAAAATGAAGGCAGTGGCAAAGGACATAGTCGGGCTTACGAAAACGAGGAATGGCGATCTCCTAGTACGGGTCAACTCAAAGACGGAAAAGTCCAAACAACTTATCGAGGCGTTAGGCTCAGTAACGGGAGACGAGACGGCAGTCAAGGAAATGGTAAACTATACAAAAGTAGTAGTCCAGGACCTCGACGAACAAGCAGAACCGCAGGAGGTAATCGACGCTATCAGCGAGGCTATCTCCGCTAAACAAGAAGATGTAAGGGTGGTGTCAACGAGAGAAGTCACCAGAGGACAGAAATGGGCCGTCGTATCGCTCCCCACTGCGTTAGCGAAAAAACTTCTCGTAGCAGGGAAGCTGAGAGTTGGCTACGTAATCTGCCGGCTACGCCTCTGGGAGGATCGGGGCAGAGGGAGATGTCCAAGGTGTCTAGCCTTTGGCCATCCCCGAAGCGAATGCACGGGCCCGGACAGACAAAACTGCTGCAGAGAATGCGGCGAGATTGGGCACAAGGCATCAAACTGCACTTCAGCGACAGATATCAAGTCCGCCTTTAGAGCAACTCTAACAGCCAGCACAAAGAGAGACAGGGGAGGTACAAAGGGAGTCAGACTCAGAACTAGGCACCGAAACGTACACCAAGATGCCTAAGTACTTACAAATAAATCTGAACTGCTGCAAGGCAGCCAGGCCCTGTTGCATCAGGTTGCAGCAGAAGAGGATATCGACTTCATATTGGCAAGCGAATTCAACAGAGCGGAGGGGCCAAACTGGTACGCTGACACGCTGGGCAAAGCAGCCATCGTAAACGTCAGTAAAACGAGGCTAGAAAAGGAAGGACTCGGAGAGGCAGGCTTCAGATGGGTGGCAGTACACGGACTGAAGCTGTACACATGTTACTGGTCACCAAATTCTACCATCCAAGACTACAAGGATTTCATAAACAGACTGGAGTGGTCAATTAAAAGTGAAGCAAGAGAGGTCCTACTCACTGGCGACTTCAACGCCAAACATGTTGACTGGGGCTGCCGAGTAGCGACCAACGAGGAGAGATACTGATGGACATGGTCAACTCCGCTGGACTGGTTGTCTGCAATAAAGGGGGAAAGAGCACTTTCCATAAAGGTTCAATCCTGGACCTAACAATAGCAACACCCCGTACTGCTCAGAAAATGTTGAGGTGGGAGGTCCTCGACATAGAGTCACTGAGTGACCACTTTTACATACTCTTTGAAATCAACCCCGAAACACCCAGCAACGAGCCACATAGGGGACAAAGGATAGACAACAAGAAGCTGGAAGCGTTACTGAAATCAGACTACCTGGTCACAACTCTAGGGAAATGCTCAGATGCAAATCAGTGCGCCCTAGCTCTAACAGAGAGTATAAGTAAATGCCGAAACCCAGCCGGAAGCGGTAAGAAGGCAAGAAGATCCGTGCACTGGTGGTGCCCAGAAATAGGCTTGCTTCGGAACACAGCAAATCACTTACGCAGGGTCTTTCAGCGGAAAAAGAAAAACACGGCCCGCGAACTGCACAGTTGAGGAAACTAGCGCTAAAGCTGCCAAGAGAGAGTTAGTGCGCGCCATAAAGAAAGCCAAGGAGTCATCGTGGAGGAACTTGTGTGACTTAGTGCAGAAAGACACGTGGGGCCTCCCCTATAAACTGGTGATGGACAAGCTAATCAGGCCTCCCCCCATCCAGAACTCGACACTCCAGGCAGGCTGCGCCAAATAGTAGACGGGCTGTTCCCACAACACCCAGTGAGGGAGATAGTCGACTGTCACCCGGACCTGAGTGGCTGCCCGAACTGGATGATCGACGAGGCAGAACTCAAGATAGCCGCCAGAAGTCTCAAGGCAAAAACCGCTCCCGGCCCCGACGGGATTACAAACGAAAACATCAAGACCGTAGTGGCACTGAACCCTGGGGTACTTATTAAGGCCTACAACCACTGTTTAGCAAGTGGAGTGTTCCCAAAGGTGTGGAAGAATGCCAAGCTGGTCCTAATCCGAAAAGGCGACAAGCCCCTCGACCTGCCATCGTCATACAGACCTATCTGCCTTTTAGACTGTCTTGGAAAACTCCTAGAGAAGATCCTCGACAACCGCCTGAGGAGATTTCTAGACGACAGTGGAGGACTGCACGACAGACAGTTCGGTTTCAGAAAGGGGCGCTCCACGATCGACGCTCTGAACACTATTAGATCAACGATTTCACCGAAACATAAAGTTGGAATACTCACGCTAGACATTAAAAATGCTTTTAACTCAGCTCCATGGTCAGCGATTATGAAAGCACTAAGAGAAAAACAAGTACCGGAGTACCTCAGGCAAATCATCGACAGTTACCTACACGATCGGTCTCTCATCATGGATCAAGGAACAGCGGCCACGAGCATCGGAGTCACATGTGGGGTTCCACAAGGGTCTGTCATTGGGCCCACATTGTGGAACGTCCTATATGACGGTCTCCTGCAAACGGACCTACCGCCGGGCGTTGAATACCTAGCGTTTGCTGACGACGTCGCGCTAGTTGCCCGAGCAAGGGACTCGATCCAACTGGAGCAGCTCCTTAATGCCTCGGCGAAGGCGGTTAGCGACTGGCTTAGGGAAACCGGACTAACACTCGCGGAGCACAAATGTGAAGCCATGGTCATCACTAGGACCCGAACCCACAACGACATCAACATTAAGATCAACGGTTGCCAGGTGGCCCCCAAGAAATGCATTAAATATCTGGGAGTTCATATAGACAGCGGATGGAGATTCACAGAGCACGCCAAAATTGTAGCTGAGAAAGCCGGCAAGGTCACAAAAAGGCTTTCACGAATTATGCCAAACATCAGCGCGGCAAAGCCAACCAAAAGAAAACTGTTGAGCAACGTGG